>NC_041387.1:182356167-182373242 GCF_002162155.2 Triticum dicoccoides | reverse complement strand
CTGCCGGCCCTCCCCTCGCCCCACGCCTCCAAGCTCTCCGCCGCCGAAGCCCCATGGCCGCCGCCGCCCCTGCTCTGGTCAGATCCGGTCATGGAGCCCCCGGATCCGGCCAACTCCGGCTGCCCCCTCGCCTCCCTGCGCCACCCCGCAGCACCCTGCCGGACCTCGCCCCGCCACCGCGCGCCTCGCCGGCCTCCTCCCCGCTTCGCCCTCGCCGGAAGCCCACCGCGCCTCGCTGGAGACGAAGATGGATCAGATCCACCAGGAGACGAAGCAAACGGCATCCCCGCGTCCTGGATATCTCCGTCCCGAGTTGACTTTTCTAGAGGTTAATTTTCTGTAAGTCCCTGGATCTGTGACATTTTCATGCCCTGTTCATCACATCATAGCTCCTAGCATACTGCTCCGTTTTGCGTGCATGATATGTCAAAATGTTCATACGAGTGTTCTCTAAATTTTGTTCCATTGTGCCATGTTCATTTGAGCTCATCTTGATGCCCTAATCATTGTTACAAGAGTGCTATATAATGTTGTCTGCTGTCTGTTAGCAAAACTTGTTGTTATGTCTTTTTCATTGCATTTTGTGTGTGCATCCTATGAGCATGAGCTCTACATGTGTTTTGAACTTCATCATGTCAACTTTACAGGGGTGCTTGTCTTGTATTTTTGTGAGTATTGTAGTGAGTGCATCGAGCTCGTGAAGTAGGGTATTTTCTGTTGTTGTTTTGCTAGTCTGAATCTGCTATATCATGATGCTATGTAAACCTGCTGCTACAAGTCATCCTATGCATAATCTGGAGATGTTCACTAAGGATGTTTCGTTATACATGTCATGATCTATCCATTTATGCCCCAGGTTGCATTTATAGACTGCTGTAACTTGTTGTTATTTTGATCCAAACTTGCTAAATAATGTCGCTGTCAGCCTGATTAACATTAAGTTCAATGTTGCCATGATTGTTGTTAGTGATCCAAGCATGCTACGAACTTTATCTTGCCATGTTTAGCTTCATAAACATGTATTCTTACTAATGGTCACCTTTCCATGCCATGTATTGCTCTGTGGTGAGTGGTACAAGCTCACCAACATGCCTACTGATTGTTGTTCCTGCCATGTCTGAATCTGTCATATCATTTGTCATGTTTGCAAGGATGCTACCATATTTTCTGTTGATCTTTAGAATTAGTTCAGTAAGGGAGTTTTGTTCTTTGGCTTTAGTATTAGCATGCCATGCCTTTGTTTGCCATGTTAAGCTCCTTTAACATGTTGTTTGATGGCTCTAAACATTGCAACCTGATATTATTTCTGCCAAGTCTATAAACTGTTATTATTTACAATCTTGTCATGTCCTTTTGAGCATGTTATAGTGTTTTATGGAGATAGCTCAGTGTTCATGTTTTGTCATGCTTTACGTGTACTTCATCCCCATGTCTTTTTTTCACGTTTAGTTGTTGTAGCACATTGTTTTGATGCTTGCAAGATGCCTAGTTGCTGTTTTGGACAGCTTGTCCTTTAAACTTGTATTGTGTGTATGTGTTGAACCGTTGCTCCGTTTTGGGTGTGCTCTATATGAAACTTGCTTAGAATTGCATGTAGTTTCATATATCATGTTGCATCCATGTTTTGAGAGTGTTTGCTTGATGTTTGAATGCTTTTTGCATCAATGTCATGTTTAACTTGTTTTGCTCATATCTTCTAGGCCGTAGCTCCAAACTAAATGAACTTTATATGTAACTTGACTAGAATTTCGTGTAGATCCTCTTGGTGCTCTTTAACTTGCGGTTTAAAAACTTCAACTTAATGTTTGTTCAGTTCTAGACCAATTTCTAAATTTGCATATGAGGACTTACCGGAATTGTTATATGTTGTTTCCGGCCGCATTTAACCTTGCTTTGATGTGTTGTTCTTGTATGCATCATTTCTTGCCATGAGTAGCTTCATGTAGTCTTGTCTTGCATCATACTTGGTTGAGCATCATGCCTTGTTCATGTGTGGTGTGTTTACCATGTTGTGTGCTTCTTCTCGATAGTTCCCGTTTTAGTTGCGATCGTGAGGATTCGTTCGTCTACACTTGGTTCGTCTTCGTGGCTTCATCTTCTTCATGGAATCGTTCTTCTTCCTTCCGGGATTTCAGGCAAGATGACCGTCACCTTGGATCTCACTACTATCATTGCTATGCTAGTTGCTTCGTTCTATCGCTATGATGCGCTACCTATCATTTGCTCCTCAACCTCCCAAACTGCCATGTCAGCCTCTAACCTTTTCACCCTTCCTAGCAAACCATTGCTTGGCTATGTTACTGCTTTTGCTCAGCCCCTCTTATAGCGTTGTTAGTTGCAGGTGAAGTTGAAGATTGCTCCATGGTGGACAGGATTATGTTGGGATATCACAATATCTCTTATTTAATTAATGCATCTATATACTTGGTAAAGGGTGGAAGACTCAGCCTTATGCCTGGTGTTTTGTTCCACTCTTGCCGCCCTAGTTTCCATCATACCGGTGTTATGTTTCTTGATTTTGCGTTGCTTACATGGTTGGTTGATTTATGGGACCCCCTTGACAGTTCGCTTTGAATAAAACTCCTCCAGCAAGGCCCAACCTTGGTTTTACATTTGCCTCACCTAGCCTTTTTTCCCTTGGGAGTCGTGCTCCTGAAGGTCATCTTATTTTACCCCCCCCCCCCTGGGCCAGTGCTCATCGTGAGTGTTGGTCCAACCTGTCAGCCGCCGGTGGCCACCAGGGGCAACTCTGGGCTGGCCTACCAAAAGTTTGGACAATCCGGTGTGCCCTGAGAATGAGATATGTGCAGCTCCTATCAGGATTTGTCGGCACATTCGGGCGGCTTTGCTGGTCTTGTTTTACCATTGTCGAAACGTTTTGTAAACCGGGATTCCGAGACTGATCGGGTCTTCCTGGGAGAAGGAATATCCTTCATTGACCGTGAGAGCTTGTGATGGGCTAAGTTGGGACACCCTGCAGGGTATAAACTTTCGAGAGTCGTGCTCGCGGTTATGTGGCAGATGGGAATTTGTTAATGTCCGATTGTAGATAACTTGACACCAGATACGAATTAAAATGCATCAATCGCGTATGTAGCCGTGATGGTATCTTTTCGGCGGAGTCCGGGAAGTGAACACGGTTTTGGGTTATGTTTGACGTAAGTAGGAGTTCAGGATCACCTCTTGATCATTGCTAGCTTCACGACCATTCCTTTTGCTTCTCTTCTCGCTCTCATTTGCGTATGTTAGCCACCATATATGCTTAGTCGTTGCTGCAACCTCACCACTTTACCACTTCCTTTCCCATTAAGCTTTGCTAGTCTTGATACCCATGGTAATGGGATTGCTGAGTCCTCGTGGCTCACAGATTACTACAACAATAGTTGCAGGTACAGGTTATGCGATGATCTTGACGCGAGAGCGATGTTTGCTTGTTTTGGAGTTCTTCTTCTACTTCTTCTTCGATCAGGGGATAGGTTCCAGGTCGGCAGCCTGGGCTAGCAGGGTGGATGTCATTTGAGCTTCTGTTTGTGTTTCATCCGTAGTCGGATGTTGATCTTATGGATGATGTATTGTGATGTTGTATTCGTGTGGCATTGTATGCCTTTTGTATGTATCCCCATCTATTATGTAATGTTGATGTAATGATATCCACCTTGCAAAAGCACCTCCAATATGCGCTTCTATCCTTAGCGGGACCTTCGAGTTCCTTTAGGATAGGGTCGCATATTGGGCGTGACAATATGTGACATGATATGGTCATCATCATCTCATGCTTTTGATATCCATCTCCAAAGCATCGTCATGATCTCCATCGTCACCGGCTCGACACCTTGATCTCCATCGTTGCGTTGTGGTCGTCTCGCCAACTATTGCTTCTACAACTATCGCTAACGCATAGTGATAAAGTAAAGCAATTACATGGCATTTGCATTTCATACAATAAAGAGACAACCATAAGGCTCCTGCTGGTTGCCAATAATTTACAAAAGATCATCATCTCATACAATAACATTTATCACATCATGTCTTGACCATATCACATCACAACATACCTTGCAAAAACAAGTTAGACGTCCTCTACTTTGTTGTTGCAAGTTTTACGTGGCTGCTATGGGCTTCTTACCTACACCAAAAACCACAATGGTGATTCGTCAAGTTTGCTGCTTTGACCTTCTTCATGGACCGGCCGTAGTCAAATTTGATTCAACTAAAGTAGGAGAAACAAACACCCACCATCCACCTTTATGCAAAACTAGTTGCATGTCTGTCGGTGGAATCGGTCTCATGTACGTGGACATGTACGGTTGGTCCGGGCCGCTTCATCTTACAATACCGTCGAATCAAAATAAGACGTTGGTGGTAAGCAGTATGACTATCACCGCCCACAACTCTTTATGTTCTACTCATGCATATCATCTACGCATAGACCTGGCTCTGATACCATTGTTGGGAAACGTTTCATGGAAAACAAAAAAAATCTATGCACACGCAAGATCTATCCTTGGAGATGCATCGCTACAAGAGGGGGAGAGCATGTTCATACCCTTGAAGATTGCAAAGCAGAAGCATTTATCAACGCGGTTGTTATAGTCGTACACCTTCACGATCAATCTGATCAAGTACCGAACGTACGACACCTCCGCCTTCAGCACACGTTCAGCTTGATGACGTCCTCTCCTTCTCGATCCCGCAAGACAGGTGAAGTAGTAGATGAATTCCGGTAGCACGACGGCGTGATGACGATGTTGGTGAAAAAAAATCTCCATAGGGCTCCGCCTAAGCACTACGGAACCTATGACAGAGGATAAACTAGAGGGGACCGGGTTGCCGGCACACGGCTTGGTGAATCTTGATGTATCTTGGGTGCTAGCCCTATCCCTCTATTTATATGTTCAGCCCTGGGGTCGAAACTTGGAGTAAAAGCCTCCTCGAAGTCGGTTTTGCCCGAAAGGCAAGAGTCCTTCTTGGACTCTAGGGCTAGACACCAGGGTTCCTGGCGTCTACTCCCAGACGCCAGGGTTCCTGGCGTCTTGCCCCTAGTCTTCGAAAAACTTCCTTTTGCACTTTCCAAAAGCCTCGTAGGCTTTCCCCTTTGGCCCAAATAAAGTGTTCTCATGCCCAAACATTTCGGGAAACATCCGGAACTTCTTCCGATGAATTCCGGAACCTTTCCGAAGACCAAACACTATTATCACATATATCAATCTTTACCTCCGGACCATTCCGGAGCTCCTCGTCATGTCTGTGATCTTATCCGGGACTCTGAACAATATTCAGTCAATAACATACATAACTCATATAATACTATATCGTCAACGAACGTTAAGTGTGCGGACCCTATGGGTTTGAGAACTATGTAAACATGACCGACACACCTCTCCGGTCAATAACCAACAACGGAACCTGGATGCCAATATTGGTTCCTACATACTCTACGAAGATCTTTATCGGTCGAACCTTATGACAACATACGTGATTCCGTTTGTCCATTGGTATGTTACTTGCCCGAGATTCGATCATCGGTATCTTCATACTAAGTTCAATCTCGTTACTGGCAAGTCTCTTTACTCGTTCCGTAATACATCACCTTGTGACTAACTCTTTAGTTGTTTGCTTGCAAGCTTATGATGTGTATTACCGAGAGGGCCCAGAGATACCTCTCTGATACTCGGAGTGAAAAATCCTAATCTCAATCTATGCCAACTCAACAAACACCTTTGGAGATACCTATGGAGCATCTTTATAATCACCCAATTAGGTTGTGACATTTGATAGAACACAAGGCATTCCTACGGTATCCGGGAGTTGCATAATCTCATAGTCGAAGGAATATGTATTTGACATGAAGAAAGCAATAGCAACAAAATTGAACAATCATTATGCTAAGCTAACGGATGGGTATTGTTCATAACATCATTCTCCTAATGATGTGATCCTGTTATCAAATGACAACACATGTCTATGGTTAGGAAACCTTAACCATCTTTGATCAACGAGCTAGTCTAGTAGAGGCTTACTAGGGACATGGTATTTGTTTATGTATTCATACATGTATTTAAGTTTCCGATCAATACAATTCTAGCATGAATAATAATCATGAATAAGGGAATATAAAATAACAACTTTATTATTGCCTCTAGGGCATATTTCCTTCAAATGGGTCATATTATCTCATTGACATACGTGAACACAATAAATCACGAAAATCTGAGGAGGAGACTAGCAGGCCCTGGAATATTGCTCATCTTTGGCCTTACTATACTTGAGTTCCTTGTTCCAATCATTGTACATACATATCATGTATATATTTTTATGATCAACATAATAAAGCCGGCATCCCTGAAACTCGGGGCCTCTGTCGTTTCATCTCATATATTGTGCATGAGTCTTTTATTAATTGATCATAAGGTCGCTTGGGGGCTTCCAACTCACCGAGTTTAGCTATCTTACCCTCTTCACCAGCAAATAAACACCATTATATAGGTTATTGAACCTGCATGTATGCTTGATGCTACTCCAATAGGTGACCCGCCGTACCTTTGGCAGTTAATCTTTATGACCCTGAACTTGTCAAGGTTAGAACGACAACTTATGTCATGAGAGAACTGGCTTACAGAGAGCGAGGATAGACCTACCTGTTTTGTCTGTTGCTTCTCCAAATATGTGACATGTCGTATTCTTGACAGTCAATCTTCATGACCCTGAACTAGTCAAGGTTAAAATGGTTATGTCATGAGAGAGCCGGCTTACAGGATAAACCAAGGCTATTATGCCAAGCTTCTTTGAAGTAGGACCTTAGCTTTAAAAGACGGTCTTTTTGTCGAGCCTTGGAAGCCTACTTATACATATCATGTTTGTACTATCTATTTTTTTGTTTTTACAGAAATTTTTATGCTTGTGCTCATATTTCTGGGTCAGAAGAAGTCCGGGTTAGCATTCATCAGTATTGAGCTTATTGAGGCCATGAGCCGCTAAGTTTTCAACTCAAAGATTTTTATAACAATGACTTATTGGGTTACTAACCCGCCATTACTTTTAAGCAGTCAAATATTGTGACTATAAGTCGCCAGCATGAGTACCGTCGGGTTATTATTACAACCCCATATAGTATGTGTCAAATTATCAGATAGGCAACCTTATTCAAAGGGTGGTGCAAAGAAAGGATATATAGGAAACTGGTTCAAACATCCAAAGAGGATTGGTATGATAGTGTTGGATCAAATAGTAACAATGTGCATGAAGGCACGACAGGGCAACCAAGTGTTTTTAACTAAGACTATTACAAGGCTTTAGTTGAGCCCAAAGTTTCAAAGAAAGTTTTTTGGAGTTATATTACACCTTTGAGCCGGCCTCTATGTCGTCCGGGTTGGAACCTTCTAGGTTAACACCCGGTTGCTGCCCTGTCATGGAAGTCCCTGGGTCATCCTGAGCCGGCTCTTCTTCGCTTCTCATCTGAAGATTGTCCGAGGTCCAGTCAATACCAGTTAAGGCCTCAAAGATTGCTTCACCGTTGATGATAGAGGAAGGGTCGATATCAGAGGCAAAAATATGCTTACGCATTTGAGGAGTCAGATCTACAATGTCAAATGAAGGCACCTTGATGCGAGTGTTGTTGTTGTCATAAGCCGGCTGGTACTTCTTCAGGTCAAGTTCTTGTAAAAGTTGACACGCCAATGGCTGCATTTCTTTGATAGACCTGGCAAAGTCTGCTTCACTAAATACAGACCCGTCATCTTTATATTCCGGAAACCCATCAGCCATTTCTTTAGGATCCAATTCTGATTGGTAAGCTTTAGCCCGGCTAGCGAAGTTATCGCTCCTGCCCGAGCAGCTGACAACTTCATCTCTTCAATCTGTTTGGGCACTGTTGAGAATTGATCCAGCACATCCTTTATAAGTTGTGGTGGTTTCTTGCCACTGGATACCGCCACAAGAGTATGAAGGCTTCCAGTGTATAATTTTTCCGTCAAGGAGTAGACGGCTTTCAGCTTGGTTAGCATGTTTTGCCCAAGACTGGAGCTCCTGACACCTGTCATGTATTCAAAAACATGAGTCACCAGGCGAGTTACATTTCAAGTCACCAAGTTAGTTACATTTCAAGTCGCTAGGCGGGTTATTTCAATTGATTTAAAGTTTTGCTTACCAAAAATGGCTTCAGTCATTTGAGAAATATGGCATTTTAAGCCAGTCAGCTCTTCAGTCACTGGTTTTCATTGATCTTCCGCGTCTTGGTCCCATTTTCGTAAAGCGGCCTTTTCAGTTTCAAAGGCGGATCTCTCAGTGTCAAAGTTTGCCTTGATTTTTTCCAAGTCTTTAAAAGAAGATTTCAAGCTTGATTCCACCTTAGCACGTTCAGCCTGTTCGGATTCCAAAGGTTTCTTTAAGTAGGTTAAATTTGACTCGCCCAGGCTTAAAGCTTCCTGCAAAAGATAAAAAGAAGTTTATCATTCATAGAGAACAATATAAGTCTGCTAGATTGGTTAAGTCGACATTTGACAGATGTTATAGCAAATCTATTCAAGTCCCAAACACATTGCAGCAATGTCCTTGGCACTTGGGGGCTAATGTACGTCACTTTTTTCAATGTATACTATAGAAGACCCTGCTCATCTCATGAAGCTAAGACGGCCCTTTGGGGCTATACCTAATTCTTCAATGTGGTCATACTGAAAGAACCGACTCATTTCATGAACATAAGTCGGCCCTTGGGGGCTACATGATGTTTTCTTTTCAAAAAAGACTAAAGAACCGGCTTATCATTTGCATGATAACCTGGCCCTTGGGGGCTACACTTTGGAATCTACAGATCTTTCTTCAAGTCTTAACCATACTCAAAGACTTTCCTATGATCAAGACTTGGGGGCTACATAAGGATATATAACAAGAGAAAATAGAGTGTACCTCATATTTTTTTCTTCATCATATTTACTAAGTCGGCCTCCATGTCCCGACTTGTAGCCAAGCGGCTTAAGTAGCCAGCATGAAGGTCTTCAACACTGAGATCTTCATAACTAGGTAGATCAAGTTTTGATTTGCTGTTTTCAAGCAAGGGCGTCTCTTCTTTTGTTGTGTGCTTAGTTAGCACGTTGGAGGCTTCTGGTGCTTGATAAGCTGCCCCAATAATGGCAATGTTATCATCATTTTTCTCTAGAGGGGTCTCTTCAGTTGACTTAACAGGAATTGAAGAAGGATTGGACTTGGCGGGTCTAGGTTGTCTACCGAGTTGGAATCAGCATCCATGGCCTCAGACGCCGCTACCTCAGTTTGCGGGGCGAGTCATCCTGACCGTCATGATGGTCTTCAGCTTCTTTGATATTGGCCTTAGGGGTCACGAACACTTGATCCGCCGACTCAGGAATCTTGGGTTCTTTGAAGAGTCGCCCATTTTCTGTTTCTTGCTTTTGGCTTTGGCCCTGTGATCAGAGTAGAAGGTTTAAAACACATGCCAACAAAGTTAAGCTTTCAACAATTAAAGTGCAGTTCTTTACCCAGGGTTGATGACAAAATCAGGCAGCTGTGTTGAAGATGAACCACCTGAAAACGGTGGCAACTCCTGGTAATTGGAATCAGAGGGGTTAAGAGGACGTCTCCTAAGGCCGGCTTTGGGTAAAGGAGTTGGACTGTGTGGCACCTCAGCAGGCCGTTTATGAGCAGAAGGTTCATGAGTTAACCCGACCACCAGATCTCCAGGGCCGCCACTCTGGGTTTGGTGCCTTGACTCATGTTGAGTTTTCTTCAAAATAAAGTATGGGTCTAAATGAGCATCTGGATGAGAAAAAGCTTACTTTTCGAACGACCTGCCTTATCTTCTTTGGAGGCAAGGAGTCTAAGCTGGAGGAGATAGAAATTACCTCAGCATCATCAGCACGGCTATTCACTACCTCCTCCTGAGAACAAGAGGCGCCAGCTAATTCAATAAAGAGGCATCCAAGAGAGTCAAGTTCTACCTCTGATTGATCGTCAGCATCTGGTGACTCACCCACAGGAGCCAGTTCAGTCACAATAGTTGTTTTGTTCTTTTTCTGCCTTGGGCCAGTCCTGGTTTTAGCCACAGCAGTTTTCCTCTTCTTGTTCCAAAAGGGAGAGTCGGGCTGTATAATGAAGAGGGATTAGCAAGAGAAACACAGAATGAGTCAAAAGATATTGAAGTCGGATATAAATGAATACTTATAGGTGGGGTCGGGTTGAGCTTGAAGAACGATAACATCCATGTCTTGTTACAATTTTCTTGAGGCTCCCCAAGAAAAATCTTCAGTCTCATTGACCTCGTCAGCAGTAAAATTATTGAAGCCGTACCGCTGAGGGTCATTTGACTCGGCTAAGAATTCGCACATTAAGCCAGAGCGGTGACTTAAGGGGAGGATTCTCCACGAGACCCAACATCGGGCTAAATCAACTCCAATTAACCCATTAGCTAGAAAGGCCTTTACTTTTGAGTAATGTGGGAGCACTTCAGCATGGTCCTGTGGAATAATCTTGCTTGGCGGGTCAAAAATATATGGGAAGGTGGTCAGCCCTATAACCCGGCAGAGGGTTCTCGTCAGCTAGGGAAGTATTCTTGCAATAAAACCAAGTTTTAACCCATCCTTTAGGGTGACTTGGTTGGGTAGCTGAAGGAAAACCGCCATCCCTGCGTCTCTGGATTGAGATTCCACCCAATTCTTGACTCGGGCCATCCGCACATTCAGTTTGGTGGTTCATATAGAAGAATTCTTTGAAGAGAGCGACAGTGGGCTCTATTTGCAGATATGCTTCACAGAAAATTTGAAAGTGGTAGATATTTGATACTGAATTTGGGCCTATATCTTGAGGTTGAATATTGAAATAGTGTAGGACGTCCCGTAAGAACTTTGACCCGTGAGGTGTGAAGCCTCTAAGGATATGATCAGTAAAAACTACTGCTTCTCCTTCACTTGGTCTAGGAACATTATCCTCTTGACTGACTCGCCAACCAATTTCTTCCTGCACCAAGAGACCTTGGTCTTGATAATCTCTAAGGATGGCTTCGGTGACTAGGGAAGGCCCCCAATTGCAGATAGTGGTTTTCAACATACTGAGTCGTCTAAATACAATGAAAGACTGCAGAAAACATAAAGGGGCGGGTTACTCAAGAAAGCAATGACTCATTATCATGGTTATATGAATAAAGCAGCATAGGGGTAAGTCACTCTAAACAATGGCAAGTTATTTAAAACAAGTAGTTTCTGAAACATTGGCGAGTTGCAGATATATTGGTAAGCCGCCCAAGATGCAAGGGCGTGTTAGCTATGATCGGGATTGTTGAATTTTTGCTAAGTGTGGAGCAAACAAGTTTCAGATTGAAAATCTGTATTTATGGATCTATGGGCAGTTCAAAAGGGAAAAATAATGGCTAAACCTAATAGTGGCCATAGAGCTACTAAGGAACTGTTTAAAGATTCTGAATGAAGCAGGGTCTGTTCATATGCAAGAGATTGGTGTCAAAACTATTCCGCAATGCTTCGATGGTCATCTTAGATCCAATATGAAATCTACTCAAGATATATGTGAAAGAATGGACGAACACTGACGAACTCTATGAACTCCGATAAGAAAATGTGAATCTAAGGAGGAGAAGTTCCAGTACCTGACTGTGCTGGCTGAGAGCGGAGGTGCACCGCAGAACTCCGGTGAAGGCGGAGTGGTGCGCAGCCCCAAGCAAGACGGCTACCATAGGTCTACAGCGCGGTGGAGCTTGAGTTGCAAAGGATTTCACGAGGAAGAAGAAGTGGAGGAGACGAGGTAAAAATGAGAAAGGGGGCCCCGTGTGTATTTATAAGGGGGGGTAATAGTGAATGGCAAGTGCGAAAATTGAGGTGGCGCAATAACTTTTACAATAAAAAGACGGCTCGGTTTTTTGGATGAATGTATTTACACAAGATTCGTTATGACATCATGAAGGGGTTCCCAAAATTATGGAGATGACATCAACTTTTCTTATGGTGGGTCATGAAGATTTTCAAAACTAAGATTAAGAGACATAGAGGGAAGACTCGCCAGACGGAAGGATTGGAGATTGACACGAACAAGTTCAAATCAATCTGGGCCTAATGTTGGGGATATGACTGAGGGAGTCCTGGATTAGGGGGTATCCGGACAGCCGGACTGTATACATCGTCCGGACTATTGAAGCGTGAAGATACAAGACTCAAGACTTAGGCCCGTGTCCGGATGGGACTCTCCTTTGCGTGGAAGACAAGCTTGGCAATCCGGATATTGTGTTTCCTTCCTTGTAACCGACTCCATGTAAACCCTAGCCCTCTCTGGTGTCTATATAAACCGGAGAGGTTGGTCCTTAGAAGGCCGATCACAATTACAATCATACCATCATAGGCTAGCTCTTAGGGTTTAGCCTCTACGATCTCGTGGTAGATCTACTCTTGTACTACTCATATCTTTAATATTAATCAAGCAGGAAGTAGGGTTTTACCTCCATCGAGAGGGCCCGAACCTGGGTAAACATTGTGTCCCTTGCTTCCTGCTACCATCAGCCTAGATGCACGGAACGGGACCCCCTACCCGAGATCCGCCGGTTTTGACACCGACATTGGTGCTTTCATTGAGAGTTCCTATGTGTCGTCGCTGCAGGGCTTGATGGCGCCTTCAATCATCAACAACACGGTCCAGGGGGAGACTTTTCTCCCCGGACAGATCTTCGTGTTCGGCGGCCTCGCACTGTGGGCCAATTCGCTTGGCAATCTGGAGCAGATCGATAGCTACGCCCCCGGCCACCAGGTCAGGTTCAGAAACTTGAACTACACGGCGGAAATTCACGGAGACTTGATATTCGACGGATTTAGGCCTACGCCAGGAGCACCGAACAGTCATGATGAGCACGGATTAGACCTGCCATCGGACGAAGATCGGGATATCATCCCCGTTGTGGCCCCGGACCTAAATCCAGAGCAGGATGCGTCGCCTGAGGACGGAGGGATAGGCCCCGCCCCGAAGGATGCACACTCATCGGCGGTGGAGCCAAACACGGGTCTCGCCTCTGTGGTGGCTTGTGACTCCGGACCCCCGGATTCGCATCCGGATGTTGGTTCCTGTCTGCGCACTCCCGAGCCAGTCGAGCCAGGTTGGGCTCCGGTAATGGAGTTCACTGCTTCGGATATCTTCCGGCACTCTCGCTTTGGCGACATGCTGAACTCGTTAAAAACTCTCTCTTTGACAGAAAATTCTGGGCCGAACTATGTCCGGCTCGAGTGGGAAGCAGGTGACGAAGAAATTCGTTGCCCACCCACCACCCACTTCATAGCCACGGTTGATGATTTAACCGACGCGCTTGACTTCGACTCCAAAGGCATCAACGGTATGGACGACGATGCAGGAGAAAATCCAGAATCTATGGGGTGCCGGACTTCCGCCTCATCACACGACATATACATGGTGGATACGCCCAAGGAGGACGACAGCGACAATCCGGAAGATAAAACCCCCGGGCAAAAGCCAAAGCGACGGCGCAGACGCCGTTCCAAGTCCAGCAACAGTAAAAATAGCAGCAAGAGCGCCAGAAGGATCGATATTCCGGTCAACCCCGAGGGCAACAACAACCATACGGAACCAGCGATGGAGCAGGACAAGCCAGGTCACGCCGAACACAGTTCGAAGTAGATGCCCGATGACAATGATCCTGAAGGACGAGGTCATCAAACCAAACTAGCACAAGAACAAAATCCGAATGACAACGCATTCATCATCCCGAAAACACGCGTGGAACGAGATAACCTCCACCGAAATCTTATGGCCACCGCAAGAAGTCTAAAGAAGCAGAAGCAACGGCTCAAAGCCGCACAGGAAACGCTCAATCGCAGATGGAATAAAGTGCTAGACACTGAAGAAAGATACGGCGACGATCGCCATACAAAGAGCTATCCAAAACGCAAGCTAATACCATAATTCGACGACAAGGCCGCTCCACCAAAGAGTAACACGACCTGGAGGCCAGACATACCACTTCACAACCACAACGGAACGGCCACTGACGCCGCGCACGATCTACGTGAGCATCTGGACAAGCAAGCTGGTGCGGCTAGGTCCATCTACGGATCTAAAGGACAAACCTCAGTGAGGCACTATGGTCACCAGAACGATCATACAAGCCAAATACCAGTTCAGAATAAACACCGGACACAGCAAAAGCCGACCGCATGCCACAGCGCGTCTAGATACAGAGGGGCTGCTCACCCCCTGTGCTTCACCTAAGAAGTACTGGACCATGAATTCCTACAAGGTTTTAAACATGTTAACATAGAGGCATACGACGGAACGACAGACCCAGGGGTCTGGATCGAGGATTTTATCCTACATATTCATATGGCTCGTGGGGATGACCTCCACGCCATCAAATACCTTCCCCTAAAGTTGAAGGGACCAGCTCGACACTGGTTGAAAAGCCTCCCCGAAAACTCAATTGGGAGTTGGGAGGAACTTGAGGACGCTTTCGGGGCCAATTTTCAAGGGACTCGTGTATGGCCTTCGGATGCGGACGACTTAAGCCACACAATCCAACAGCCTGGAGAGTCCACCCACAAGCTTTGGAACATATTCCTCACTAAGAAGAATCAAATTGCCGATTGTCCGGACACCTAAGCCTTAGCGGCATTCAAACACAGCATCCGAGACGAGTGGCTCGCCAGACACCTCAGCAAAGAAAAGCCAAGGACAATGGCAGCCCTAACAAGCCTTAACCCGCTTTTACGTGGGTGAAGATAGCAGGCTAGCCCGTAAAGGCACCAGCGACCCCAGCACATCCGAAATAATGGATGGCAACGGGAAGCCACGGCGTAATAAAAACAAACGCCAAAACAAGGAAGAGAGCCCGGATAACATAGCGGTTAATGCCGGATTCAGGGGCTCTCGACCTGATCAGCAAAACAAGCCATTTAAAGGCAGAAAAGAGGGACCGTCTGGTCTGAATAGAGTCCTAGACAGACTGTGCCAAATTCATGGCACCCCTGACAAACTTGCGAACCACACGCACAGAGAGTGCTAGGTCTTCAAGCAGGCCGGCAAATTAAATGCCAAACACAAGGGAAGGGAAACACCAAGTGAAGAAGAGGATGAACCTCGCCAACTGAACACTGGGGGACAGGAAAAATCCCCCCCAGAGGTTAAAACAGTGAACATGATCCACGCGACTTGCACATCCATGAGAAGGCACGAACGCGCGCATAGAGACACGCGCGATATAGAGCGCATCGTACCCACACCTAACTACTGGATGTCTTATCCGATCTCCTTCGATCACTTGGACGGCCAAACTAGTATTCGGCACAGAGGATCAAAGGCCTTGGTGCTTGACCCAATAATCGATGGATACCGTCTCACCCGTGTCCTCATGGATGGCGGTAGTAGTCTCAATTTAATATACGAGGACATTGTCCACAGGATGGGGACAAAACCATCCAGAATTAGCCAAAGCAACACCGCCTTTGAAGGGGTGATACCAGGCGTTGAAGCCTACGGCAGGGGCTCCGTCGTACTGGAGGTAACATTTGGCTCCCCAGGCAGTTCCAGAAGCGAAGACTTACTCTTCACCATCGCACCCTTCCAAAGCGGCTATCACGCATTGCTTGGAAGAACGGCCTTCGCCCGCTTCAACGCATTACCGCACTATGGCTACCTTATACACAAGATGCCCGGTCCACATGGCGTCATCACCGTAAATGGAATCACAGAGCGCTCTTCACGCGCAGAGGAACACGCGACGGCCCTAGCGGTCGGACTATAAGCGGCCTCCAATATCAAAAAACATGACTGGTCATTAAGACCACAGACACGGTTAGACGAGTCTGGTAGCCTGGACAAAATTGAACCAGGGCACCGTACATGTAATCCCATAGCGGACACCAGGGGCTATAAATATTTAATACATTCCCACACTTGGCTCAACCTTATTCGCAGGCCAACATCCTACACTTTTACTATCCATCGCATACTTACGAGTTTTCTTTTTTCCACAGACAACGTTCACGCGATACCCTTCCAGGATACGGCACAACGGAGATAAAGGCGCAGACGTGCAGTAGGGCCCCATTCAACAGGTTTCTTTTTAGATTAAGCCCATGTGTAGACCTTTTCTATTGCCTCTTGTTGTTTAACCATCACATGGGTTTCATACCCACAGAGGATACTGCCGTTATTGGCATTTCGTCACGACATATTAAAGCACGTACCTAGAAACACAGAATTTATAATGAATGGGCATTCTTGAGCCCATCTTCTATCATAAAGTCCGAATACCTTCGGGAGTGTTCGGCGTCATGAGTTTGGCCTTATATGCATCAGCTTCGAATCATGTCTTTGGTCAAATGTTGGGTTTGCCCGGCTCCTGGGTTTGCCGCCTTATGTTCCGTCATTATGGCTAAGGCGGCCAAAGGAGAATTACTGTGATTGTGCCCTGGTTATTCCGCATGAGCACCTCAGTAGAGAAAGCCGAAAACTGACTGTCATGATACAACGAGAGAATGATCAACCACTCGAAGACTCACCGGAATCTTTAGGATTCCTCCGCATTAACGAAGGGCCATTTCCTGGTCATGTACATACGCGCCCGTACTCGGATGCACACGAAGGTACCAGGGGCTACATAGTAGCCCCAACGTTAGACTCCCATGGCTAAGCGAAAGTGTTACAGCTATATAGTCCGGTTTCCTAGTTCGACGTGCGATCACCTCCTTAATGGACCAAGATGTTGGATCAAGTGTGATTAAGCATATTTTTCGCGAACACCTCCGCATTGTATACGTGGGGGCTGAAGCCAACGACTGCTAACTTTCGGATTACATATATATATATATATATATATATATATATATATATATATATATATATATATATATATATATATATATATATAGGAGTAGGATTTTCTACAATAGCTTGCCACAGAACTAGTTAAGGATTTCGACGGTGTAAAAGTTCTTAAAAATCATGAAAAAAAGACTGAACCAACAACCTATAATATAACATGATCCAACGGAGGGATTAAGAAAATATGACTGCATGTGTCCTGGACAAAAAGAACAAATTTTTCAATATATATTGATCCT
>NC_041387.1:182313941-182355805 GCF_002162155.2 Triticum dicoccoides | reverse complement strand
AAACGGCCGCACAGGGGACACAATCATATTTTCAGGCAAACAGTATAAATATAGCCTCATAATCAAAATAAACATTGTTTTTACAATGATTCAATTCATCACTCGAACAAGACATTCTTCGAGCACTGCGCCGGATATTGGCCCCCCGCCGGATCCTGGGTTGCTATAATGATGGCCTCCATATCCGTCCAATAGGCTTTAACGCGGGCAAGGGCCATTCGCGCACCCTCTATGCATGTCGACCTTCTCATGGTGTCGATCCGAGGCACGGCCCCAAGGAATTGTTGAACTAAACCAAAGTAACTGTCCGGCTTAGGCCCCTTCGGCCAAAGATGGTCTATTACAGACCATATTGCAAGCCCGGACAGCCTGTGAAGCTCCGCTACAGCAGCCATCTTGTCACTTAACGGTAGCGGGTGAGTGGGAGCATTGAATTGCAACCAGAAAAGCTTCTCCACTTCCTTATCACCCTGATCCTCGAAGAACTTGGCAGCGTCAGTTGTACTCGTCGCCAAATCTGCATACGCGTCCGCAGGACTCTAGCGTCCATCCAGGGGAGCGTACTTCGGATCGAAAAACTTCGTCCGCAGCAAGTAGGAGCCCCCAGCCGCGATTTTACCGGCCTGTTGAAGCTCCTCCCGCGCACCCCTGAGCTTGGTCCGTATTTCCTTGGTGGCATTAAGTGCCTTGTTCAGGTTGGCTGAACTATCCTTATGCTCCTTTTTAAGGAGCTCATACCGGTCAGTGGCATTTTTTAACTCCACAACCATTTCGGCTATCTTTTCGTCGCTTCGGTGATGAGCAGCCTGTTCGACTCTCAATTCCTCGGCCGCCTTTACGGCAGCCGCATTGCTAACCCGAGCTTGTTCCTTGGACTGGGCAAGTTTCGCCCTCAGGGCTTCCATGGCAGCAGCACCGTCTGCAGTCCAAACACATTGCATTAATATTATGCCCCCCTCACACTTTCCTATACAACATAATAAGGGAAGCAGAGCACATACCCTATGACTCATCGAGCCGCTTGTTCACCAGCGTGATATCGGCATCGATAGATCCGATTTGCCTCCGTAGTTCGGCAACCTCAACAGACTGGTCGGCTGTCGGATCCTTAGACACCTGCGCACATGTACAGCTCAGCCATTACTATATGATCCCCCGTTTGCCGCCTATGGCGGGCAACCAGAGTATCAGGGGCTACTATCCATAAGGACCACACCTAGCGCGTGCCTTACAGCCAAAAAATAGTGCATTTTTTACTACATACCTCAAAGCCTCTGAGCAGGCTCGTAAATGCCTCATTCAAACCGCTTGTAGCGGAGGAAATCTTCTTAAGCACTGTGCTCTTTAATGAGCGGTTCTCCTCCCAGAGTGCAGCTCGCTCCAGTAGGCCTGTCAGTACGTCCGGCCAGACATTGAACTGCGCCGGACCCTTCCCATCGCCCCTCGTGGGAGCCAAATGCTCCGGGCTCAGGGCGGCTTATGCATTGCTTCCGGCTTCGGCAGATCCGGACTCCTCCATGATGACACCTCGGTGTCGCCCACTTCATGAGTCGGAGAGGTGGGTGGGGTCTCACTCTCCATCATCTCCGGAGGAAGATCCCCCGAAGATGAACTCTGTTGAGAAGAGTTGCTAGCCGAACTGCAAAAGACGAATCCTGGTTATTGATCTAGGAGAAACACAGTACCTTCGAATTAACGATTGACTTACAGCTCGGTGGAGGGCTGGCCCATTGGCGGGCATGACGCGGTGAGGGTGCCCGTCGGGGCAGGGGCCCCTGGGGATACCTTTTTCCCTGGTTTGGGCATCTCCGTCTCCAAGTCTTCGGAGGCAGCCCTCTTCTTCACGCGCTGGTAGGACGCCTTAGCCTCCCCTTCCCGACTATCCTCCTTAGGGGAGGTAACAATTCCCCCGGTTCGGATGCGTAGCGTATGGAGTTCGGTTTCTTCGTTGTTCCCCTTGTCTTTCCCTGAAGGCATTCTGCTGAGTACCCGGTCAAGCATCTTGGCCATGGTGGGACCAGGTGAGCCTTCGGGAAGTGGCGTCGGACACCTGATTCTCTCCACCTTGCTGAGCCATTCCTGGCCACGGATGATTTTCAGAATAAATAATTATGACAAATACAAAACAAGGTGTCCGGTATCAAGGTTACTTACTTGGGTATCTAGGCGATTGCAGCTTAGGCCCGCATCCTCGGTGGTGTCCGGACACTCTACTTTCGGTCCGAAGAATAATTTGCACATCCCTTCGATCTTCAAGCCGAAGAAGTGTTTAACAGTCCGCGGACCCTCTGGATTGAACTCCCACATCCGGAGAGGCTGGCGTTGACATGGCAACATCCGTCGGATTAACATCACTTGCATTATGCTGAGAAGGTTAATGTCCCTCTCAAGAAGCTCTCGAATGCGGCTCTGCAGTACTGGTACATCGCCAGTGGGCCCCCAATTCCATCCTACGTCGGTCCAAGACGCTAGTTGTGACGGAGGGCCCGAGCAGAACTCGGGGAGGCCACCCACTTTGTGCCTCTGGGAGCCATGACATAAAACCACCTCTATTGCCATACATCAGATACTTCTGGGAAAGAACCCTCTGGCCATGGGGCATCGGCGTTCCTGCTTACTACGGCACCTCCGCACTCCGCATGTCGCCCCTCGATCATCTTCGGCTTCACATTGAAGGTCTTGAGCCATAAGCCGAAGTGTGGGGTGACATGGAGGAAGGCCTCGCACACTATAATGAACGATGAGATATGGAGGATGGCGTCCGGATCTAGATCATGAAAATCCAACCCATAATAAAACATGAGCCCCCTCACAAAAGGATCGAGGGTGAGGCCCAAGCCACGGAGGAAGTGAGGAACAAACACGACGCACTCGTTGGGCTCCGGTGTAGGGATGACCTGCCCTGGAGCAGGAAGCCTATGCTGGATGTCAGCGGTCAGATATCCGACCTCCCTAAGTTTCACAATGTCTTCCTTTTGAATCGAGGATGCCACCCACCGGCCTTGAGGGTTGGATCCGGACATATTGGAGGATCTGGGGTGTTGGAGCTTAGGTCTCGGGTGTTAGAACTCGAGGTGCGAGAAGGCGCGAGGAAGGTGGAAAAGAGGCATAGGCCTTGACCCCTTTATAAAGGTGGTGAATATCAAGAGTCCTCAGCGTGACCGCTAGAGACTTATCCAAAAATACACAGAGTCATACCAATGGTCGTCGTGGGGTTACGCACGCCCATATTGATGGAAAATCCCGTAATAAGGGGAACACGATCTCTGCTTTGACAGGATGTGCCGATAAAACCGCCTCGCAACGCGAGTCGAGGTGGGGCAAGAAACGCCGGTTCGTGTTGGACCAGGCCACGATGCAAGGGCACGACGTACGAAGATTGCCAGTAGATTAGATTTACGCTATGTTCCTTACAATGGTATGTGAAGATTATCTTGCAGATCCGGACACAGTTTGAGTGTTCGATAGCTACTTTGGAGTATTCGTAGAAGGAACCCGCCTTGCAATGCTGAAGACAAGACTGTGCACCAGACTCATCGTCATTGAAGCCTGGTTCAGGGGCTACTGAGGGAGTCCTGGATTAGGGGGTATCCGGACAGCCGGACTGTATACATCGTCCGGACTATTGAAGCGTGAAGATACAAGACTCAAGACTTTGGCCCGTGTCCGGATGGGACTCTCCTTTGCGTGGAAGACAAGCTTGGCGATCCGGATATTGTGTTTCCTTCCTTGTAACTGACTCCATGTAAACCCTAGCCCTCGCCGGTGTCTATATAAACTGGAGAGGTTGGTCTTTAGAGGGCCGATCACAATTACAATCATACCATCATAGGCTAGCTCTTAGGGTTTAGCCTCTACGATCTCGTGGTTGATCTACTCTTGTACTACTCATATCTTCAATATTAATCAAGCAGGAAGTAGGGTTTTACCTCCATCGAGAGGGCCCGAACCTGGGTAAACATTGTGTCCCTTGCTTCCTGTTACCATCAGCCTAGATGCACAAATCGGGACCCCCTACCCAAGATCCCCCGGTTTTGACACCGACAATGACCCCACGATATAACCCGTCCTGAGAGGGTCGGGCCAAGTCATTGGCGACTTCTGGGGCTAGGCCTTAGATGGGCCAGCACGATTAAGATACAAGACCAGAAGGGCGGTTCACAAGATGGGCCGGCTTAGGACCTGAAGCCAAGAGGCGGCAGGCGGCCTGGAGGTGTAAGCCACCATACGATGTCTCGCCATAGAAGGTAAGGCAACTTAGAGTTAGGCTCGGTCATGGACCGTGACCCGACCCAGATTCTTGTAAGCCAGAGGCCTCAACCTGTATATAAAGGTGAGTCCCTGGCATAGAATAGGGCAAGTTATAATCAATCGATAGCTAGGTCAAGCGGATCTGCTCCCTTGTAATCGATACTCAAGCAATAAGCAGAAAAGCAGGAGTAGGCTTTTAACTAGTTCAGGGTCTTATTGTCACATCCCTAGCTTCTGGCATTGCTCTAGGTTAGCTTCATGTGTGCATCATGTCTATATTTTTGAAACTTGAATTGAGGAATATTGGAAGCCTCAAAACCCTAAATAAAAGAGGGGCAAAAACCCTTAAAATCTCATTCATTGTTCCAAAAGGCTCTTCTTAAATGTTTGATAATTTTTGGTAAGGGTTCTGGTCCCAACCAAAATATTGAACATTTCTAAGGATTTATTTTTGGGACTTTGAATTTAAATCATTAGCTATTTGAATTTGAATTATATTCATATAATTAGAATATAATTTCAAATACCCCTGATATATTTTATAAGCTTTTGGAAAAGTCCATTTAGCAATATAAAATATTCAGAGGAGTTTTTGGCATTGTTTGAATTATTTTTAATTCAAAACAGTGGCAAAAGAATTAAAAAAAAGAAAACAGAAGAAAAAGATAAAAAGAACAGAAACTTACCTGGCCTCACCTGTGCAGCCCACCAGAGCCGGCCCAGCTCCTGTGCTGCTCCAGCACTGTGCGGCCCAGCCCACCGCAGTCGCCACCGTCTTCAACCTCCTGCCAGTAGGCAGGAGGGCGTGTGCCCGACGCGCGCGCGCACGCGCCGGCCACCTCATGCTCGCCGCTTGCTCCTGGACGTCGCTAGGTGCGCCACGCCACCCCCTCGGACCCCTCTCACTCTTCCTCGAGGCCCCGCCCCTCTGCTCTCTCTCTCTCGCCCGAACCCGAACGGAGCCGCCGCCACCGACGAGAGCCACCGTGGCTACCGGCCACCCCACGCCTCACCGACGCCCCAGGGAGCTCCGCCCCGACCCCCCTCTTCCTCCCCACCGATCCACGGCCCTCCGGAAGCCCTGCAGCGTCGCCCTCAAGCTCGCCCCCAACCTTCGACCGCCGGCGAATTTTCGAGGATTCGCGAGCTCCGGTGCCTCCCCGAGCTCGCCGAGGCCACCGCTGCACCCGCTGTGAGCTCCTGCTCCCAACCCCTCTCTCCACGCCGTTGAATCCCTCCTCTATCCCCCCTGGCCACCGCGGCGGAAGCTCACCGCCGTCACGCCTGTCGCCGCCGTCGTTGCAGGTCACCGAACTCGCGTCCGAGCACGACCTCGAGCTCGTGGATCTCCCAGGAGCCCGCCCAGCCTCTCAGCTCGCTCGCTCGCCAAGCGTAGCCCCGTGCCCGTGCTGGCCCGAACTCCGGTCGCCGCCGCGGGCCCCGTTCCGGTGAGCTCGGGCCACCTCAGCCCCTGCCGTTTGCACGGATGGATGCGGGCGACTCCCAGCTACGCGTAGAGCCCCTCAGTCGCCGATTTGGTCGCCGAAGGAGCGTTTCCGACGCCCTCCACCGTTGCTGGCATCGCCGGCGACAAGCCGCGGGTCAACTCCGGCGGGTTTGACCCGGGGTTTGACCCCCTGACGTGTGGGCCCAGGCGCCTGCTAGATTAGTGTTAGATTAGTTAGCGCTAATTAACCTAGCTAACTAGATAGGCCACTGACATGCGGGCCCCGCCCGGCTAACTAAGTTAGTTAGGGCTAACTAACCTGGTTAGTTGACTGGGTCACTGACCAGTGGACCCCACTGGTCAGGTTTGACCTGAATCTGCCCCGTTGACTGATGACGTCAAGGTGATGTCATGCTGACGCATTAAATGATTTTCTGGAATTATAATTCAGGAAATTCCAGAAAATGCCTAAAACTTCAATAAATCATAGAAAATTAACCGTAACTCCAAATTAAATAATTTATATATGAAAAATTATCAGAAAAATTCAAGGAATCCATCTGTACCATTTTCATGCATGTTAGAACAACTTATAGCTTCTGTTTAGCACAAATCAATTAAAGGGCATTTATTTAATCACATATGGAGTTTGAATTTGAATTTTATATTCAAACCAACTTCATTTAATCTGTTGCTAGTTGCATTAGCCCAAAACACATTCATTTTGCCATGTCATGATCATGCATCATATGGTGCATTGCATTGATTGTGTTCCTTTCTGTGTTGCCGGTATTTGTCCCCTCTCGATAGACGTGATACCGATGACGTGATCGTTGACACTGATGAAGACTCAATGTTATCTTCAGAAGTGCCAGGCAAGCAAAATCCCCTTGTTCATTCCGATACAATCCTACTCTCTCGCTCCTGCTCTCTTTTACTGCATTAGGACAACACCGATTCATCTGTTACTTGCTGCGGTAGCTGAACCCCTTTATCCTCTGCATGACCTGTCATTGCCACAGTAAATAGATGAAACCCACTAGCATGAGTAGGAGTTGTTTGAGCCCTGATGTGCCTACTCATTCATGCTTGTTTGTCATGCCTGCTACTGCTTAGAGTTGAGTCAGGTCTGATTCATCGGGGATGAATCAGAGGTGTGTGAACATGTCCTACTGTGTGTGAGCTAAGTGTGTGAACACGATTTGGTAAAGGTAGCGGTGAGAGGCCATGTAGGAGTACATGGTGGGTTGTCTCATTGCAGCCGTCCTTAGGAACTGAGTTCTGTGTTTGTGATCCATGACTCAGCTACTACCATACATTGGGCCCTGAAATATGACCCCGCTCGACTTCTTAATCACCCTAGTCCTCTGTCTAGGAGTTGCAAGTAGTTTCTGGTGTTTATAGTATGCTGGAGGCCGTGGACAGCGCTGACCGTAGGGGTGGGCTGTGATGCGGTAGGCACGTGGCCGGGTAAACCGGGCACCCGTTTGGTGTCACGGAACCCTGTTCACATCGTTTGGGGCTGTGAGCGAAACTCCGGCCGGATCTCCTCATGGATGGAACCCGAATAGGCGATAAACCTGGACTAGAGACTTGAGTGTTTAGGTAGGTCGTGGTCTACACCCACGTCGGCTTTCGCTTGAAGTCTGCCGAGCACATGTCGTGTGCAGACGCTAAGTGGTGGAAACATGTATGAAGAAGTACACCCCTGCAGGGTTAATATCATCTATTCGAATAGCCGTGTCCGCGGTAAAGGACTTCTGGGTTGCTTATATCAGTTCATAGACAAGTTAAAGTGGATACTCTAAAATATGCAAGATAAGCGTGGGTGCTATGGATGGCGTTCTCGTAGGGAGACGGAAGCGGATCCATAGTGGTGTATTGATATGGTGAATATGTGGACTCGTGTGCGCCACCTCAAAAGAGTCGCTTGCAGTCGTAGTCTAGGATAGCCGCCGAGTCAAAGCTGGCTTGCTGCAGTCAAACCCCTCCACCCCCTTGTTGATAATGATGCATAGGTAGATAGATCTGATGTAAGTCTTGCTGGGTACATTTGTACTCACGTTTGCCTATTTTATGTTTTGCAGAGAGACTTCAGTCTCACTAGTAGTTCCGCTTGGACTTCGACGTTTAGCTTGATACCTCAGCTACGATCTTGTGCCCTCGGCAGGATCTGATAGATAGTCAGGCTTTTCAGCCTTTTTCATTTATAGATGTCTGTACTCAGACATGATAGCTTCCGCTTGTGCTTTGACTTGTATGCTCTGATTGTTGGGTCATGAGACCCATGTTTGTAATGTCTCGCTCCTCGGAGCCTATTGAATAAACTACTTGAGTCGTAGAGTCATTTTGTGATGCCATGTTGTATTGCACATATCGAGCATATTGTGTGTATGTTATTGAAATGCTTGGTATGTGTGGGATCTGACTATCTAGTTGTTTATCTTTAGTAGCCTCTCTTACCGGGAAATGTCTCCTAGTGTCACCGCTGAGCCATGGTAGCTTGCTACTGCTCTGGAACACTTAGGCTGGCCGGCATGTGTCCTTCTTCGTTCCTGTGTCTGTCCCTTCGGGGAAATGTCACGCTTTGAGTACCGGAGTCCTGTTAGCCCGCTACAGCCCGGTTTACCGGAGTCCTGCTAGCCCAGTGCTACAGCCCGGACCCACTTGCTGATGACCGACACGTTCAAAGCTGGGTCATGGATGCCTGTCCCTGTAAGTCTGTGCCACTTTGGGTTTACGACTAGTCATGTCAGCCCGGGCTCCTTATCATATGGATGCTAGCGACACTATCATATACGTGAGCCAAAAGGCGCAAACGGTCCCGGTCAAAGGTAAGGCGACACCCGTGGGGATACCGTGCGTGAGGCCGCAAAGTGATATGAGGTGTTACCAGCTAGATTGATGTGACATCGAGTCGGGGTCCTGACACTTATTGAAAAGAGTAATTGTTAAGAGTACAAAGGGGCCACATGGCGAAGAGACTGCCACAACATGTGAGTTTATCCTTGCTCTCTGTAAGCCGGCTCTCTCGTGACAAAGGTTGTTGTTTGAACCTTGACTAGTCAGGGTCTTATTGAAAATAGTAACTGTTAAGAGTTCGGCGGGTCACCTAGCGGACTAGCATCTTCCAAACAGGCAGGTTTAACCCAAATTCGGCTTGAAAACTGGATTACATGGGTGTGAACAGCTATGCTCGGTGAGCAGGAATCCCCCATGTGACCAATGAGTCGACTTAAAAACTGGATCAAGAGGGTGTGAATAGCTATGCTCACTGAGCAGGAAGCCTGCAAGTGACCAATGAGTCGGCTTGAAAACCGGATCAAGAGGGTGTGAATAGCTATGCTCATTGAGCAGGAAGCCCCCAAGTGACCAATGAGTCAGCTTGAAAACCGGATCAAGAGGGTGTGAATAGCTATGCTCATTAAGCAGGAAGCCCCCAAGTGACCAATGAGTCGGCTTGAAAACCGGATCAAGAGGGTGTGAATAGCTATGCTCATTGAGCAGGAAGCCCCCAATTGACCTTATGAACAGACAATAAAGACTCAAATACTTTGAAATGAAATGATAGAGGCCTCGGATTTTCAGGGATGCCGGCTTTATTATACTGATCAAAATATATACATTGATGAAGGTATGTACAGCACAAGAGTCGATGGCTCAAGTGTAATATGGTTGCAGTTGAGCAATGTTCCAAAGTCAGTGGGTCTCCTCCTCTGATGTGCATGAGTCCTTATTTTCTCGAATATCAACAAGGTAGTATGACCCGTTGTTCAGATTCTTGCTGACCACAAAAGGCCCTTCCCAAGGCGGGGATAATTTGTGCATATCTGTTTGATCCTGGATGAGTCGGAGCACCAAGGCACCTTCTTGAAAGGTTTGAGTTTTAACCCGGAGGCTATGATAATGATGTAGATCTTGCTGGTATATCGCTGAACGAGCCGCCGCCAGGTCACGCTCTTCATCCAACAAATCAAGAGCATCCTGACGTGCTTTTTCATTATCAGCTTGAACATAAGCCGCCACGCGAAGCGAGCCATGACGGATATCACTTGGAAGAACCGCCACAGCCCCGTAAACCATGAAGAAAGGTGTGTAACCCATCGATCTGTTGGCAGTGGTGTTTATACTCTAGATCACTAAGGGAAACTCCTCAACCCAGCAACCCGGCATCCTTTGCAAAGAGACCATATGTCGGGCCAAGGTTTGATTCCTCTCAAGATTTCTTGATTGGCTCGTTCAGCTTCACCATTGGACTGGGGGTGAGCTACAGATGAGACATCAAGATGAATATGTTCTTGATGACAAAACTCTTTCATAGCACCTTTGGATAGATTAGTGCCATTATCAGTTATGATGCTGTGAGGATAACCAAAACGAAATATTACTTTTTTCATGAATTGAACCGCCATGGCTACATCACACTTGCTGACTGCTTCTGCTTCAACCCACTTAGTGAATTTATCAACTGCCACCAAGAGGTGGGTCTTATTATCCTTAGACATTTTGAAAGGTACAACCATGTCGAGCCCCCAGACTGCAAACGGTCAAGTGATTGGAATCATCCTCAATTCTTGAGTCGGCACGTGAGTCCGTCGAGAAAACTTCTGACAGCCATCACATTTGCTGACCAGATCTTCTGCATCAGCATGAGCTTGTAACCAATACAACCCATGACGAAAAGCTTTGGCCACAAGGGATTTAGAGCCGGCATGATGGCCACAGTCTCCTTCATGGATCTCCCTTAGAAATTCCACAGCCCTCTTCAGGAGAAACACAGCGCTGGAACACGCCTGTGACACTGCATCGGTGTAACTTGCCATTGATAATAGTCATGGACTTAGAACACCGGGTTACTTGCCTGGCCAGAGCTTCATCCTCAGGCAACTCTCCCTGGGTCATATAAGCTAAATAAGGAACTGTCCAATCAGGGGTGGCGTGAAGAGCCGCCACTAACTGTGCCTCCGGATCAGGGACCGTAAGATCTTCCTCAGACAGCAATTTAACCTAAGGATTATGCAATATGTCAAGAAAAACATTGGGAGGCACCGGCTTACGTTGAGACCCTAGCTGGCTCAAAGCGTCCGCTGCCTCATTCTTTCTGCGATCAATGTGTTCCACTTAGTAACCCTTGAAGTGACCAACGATGGCATCAACCGCCCGGCGATAAGCCGCCATGAGCGGGTCTTTAGAGTCCCAAGTACCTGAAACTTGCTGAGCCACCAAATCTGAGTCGCAAAAGCACCTGACCCGGCTTAAATTCATCTCCTTGGCCACTCGCAGGCCATGAAGCAGGGCCTCATACTCAGCCGCATTATTAGTACAAGGAAACATTAACCTAACAGCATAACAAAACTTGTCACCTCGTGGGGAAGTCAAAATAACTCCAGCCCTCAAGCTGCTTAGACCCATCAAAGTGGATTGTCCAGTAAGTATTGTACGGCTTATCCTCGCGCATCTGCAACTATGTCCAGTCATTAATGAAATCCACAAGATCTTGAGACTTGATGGCTGTCATTGGCGTATATTTCAAACCATGGGGTCCCAGCTCAATAGCCCACTTGGCCACTCGACCTGTGGCGTCTCTGATTTGAATAATATTGCCTAAGGGAGCAGAGCTGACTACCATAATGGGATGACCAAGAAAATACTGCTTCAATTTGCGACTGGCCATGAACACCCCATATACTAGTTTCTGCCAATGTGGGTATCTCTATTTTGACTCAATCAAAACCTCACTGACATAATAAACCTGCCTTTGGACTGGATACTCCTTACCCGGCTCTTTCCTTTCCACCACAACTGCTACGCCGACGGCTCTGCTATTTGCTGTCACATATAAGAGTAAAGGTTCCTTCTCAATAGGAGCTGTGAGAATCGGCGGCTCAGCTAGTTGATTCTTAAGCGCTTCAAATGCCTCATTGGCAATATCACTCCAAACAAAATGATCTATTTTCTTCATCATCTGGTACAGAGGAATAGCTTTCTCTCCCAGGCGACTTATAAACCGGCTTAAAGCTGCAATGCGACCCGCCAGTCATTAAACATCATTAATGCATGCTAGCTTAGCTAATGGGGTGATAGCCTTGATTTTCTCCGGGTTAGCCTTGATGCCTCTCTCGGAGACCAAAAAACCCAAGAGCTTGCCTACAGGTACACCAAAAACACACTTGGCCAGGTTAAGCATCATCTTGTAGACCTGGAGATTATCAGAGGTCTGTTTCAGATCTTCCAATAGTGTCTCCTTCTTTTTGGATTTCACAATGATATCATCCACATAGGCATGACCATTGCGCCTAATCTGACTGTGAAAGCAGTTCTGTACACAACGCTGATAAGTCGCCTGGGCACTCTCAAGCCCAAAAGGCATAGACACGTAGCAGAAAGCTCCAAAAGGTGTGATAAAAGCCATCTTCTCTTGGTCTTTGACCACCATCTTGATCTGATGGTATCCAGAATAAGCATCTAGAAAACACAAACGCTCACAACCCGTCGTAGCATCTATGATCTGAGGGAGGGCCAAGGGATCAGCTGGGCAAGCCTTATTAAGGTCTGTGTAATCCACACACATGCGCCAAGTGCCTTTTTCTTAAGTACCATCACCGGGTTAGCCAACCACTCAGGGTGGAAAACTTCAACGATGAACCCAGCTGGTAAGAGCCGGGCTACTTCTTCTCCAATGGCCTTGCGCCTCTCTTCATTAAAACGACGAAGGAATTGTTTGACCAGTTTAAACTTGGGGTCAATATTGAGAGTGTGCTCAGCGAGTTCCCTCGGTACACCTGGCATGTCTAAAGGTTTCCATGCAAAGATGTCCCGGTTCTCATGGATGAACTTGATGAGCGTGCTTTCCTATTTAGGATTCATATTAGCACCAATGGTGAACTGTTTGGATGAATTGCCAGGGACAAAGTCAACCTGTTTGGTGTCGTCTGCCAACTTAAACTTCAACAAAGGGTCATCTTCTGTTGTTGGCTTCTTCTAAGGGGTCATATCCGCCGGGTCAAAATTGTCTTTGTAAAACTTCAGCTCCTCCGTTGCACAAACAGACTCAGCATAAGCAGCATCGCCTTCTTCACATTCGAGAGCTATTTTCCTGTCACCTTGCACTGTGATGGTACCCTTGTGACCCGGCATTTTAAGCTGCAAATACACATAGCAAGGTCGTGCCATAAATTCGGCGTAAGTGGCCGCCCAAACAGAGCATGATAGGGGCTTTTGATCTTGACCACTTCAAAGGTTAATGTCTCTGCCCTGTAATTGTGTTCGTTGCCAAAAGCTACTTCCAAAGAGATCTTACCAACTGGGTAGGCTGACTTACCAGGCACCACTCCATGGAAGACTGTAGAGGATGACTTAAGATCTTTGTCAGTCAGATTCATCCGGCGAAAAGTATCATAATAAAGGATATTGATACTGCTGCCTCCGTCCATGAGCACCTTAGTGAACTTGTAACCTCCAATCTGAGGAGCCACCACCAAAGCTAGCTGACCTGGATTATCAACCCAGAGCGGGTGATCCTCATGGCTCCATATGACTGGCTACTCTGACCATCATAAGTATCGAGGTACGGCCGGCTCAACCATACTCACCGCTCGCTTATGAATCTTTCTAGTCTCGCTTGCATAAGCTAGTAGTAAAAACATGATACTGGCCACTACTTAGCTGCTTCGGGTTGCTTTCATACCCTGATTGTTGTTGCTGGTTGCCCTAATTGGGCTGCTGGTTAAAGCCGCCTTGATTGCCCTGACCTTGAAAACCGGAATTTGAACCGCCACCTCCAAAGCCGGACCCGTGCGAACCGAAGCCTGACCCACCGTGCGGGCCATTACCATTGTTATGGTCCTGGTAAAGGCCGGAATTCCTATACTCCCTCATGATACTACAATCTTTCCATGGGTGGGTTGATGGCCTATCAAGATGACTATGTTTTGGTTCAATATCGCCTCTAAATTGAACTTCGGCCCTCCAGACTTGGGCTGGAATTTTCCCTTACGACGGCGATCACCTTTCTGTGCATTAGTGTTGGCCACAAAGTCTGATCCACCGTTAGTGTGCTTGCGCTTGCCATTGTTACCTTGACTCTGACCTGTGGTATTCTGCTGCTGCCCCTTGCCGTTCTTCTTCCCCTTACCGGACTTCTCCTCATCTGAATTGGGATCCTTAGTATTGTCTGAGTTGGCGTATTTAATAAAGAGCCGCCATGAGCTCTTCCATGTCCTTGCAATGACGTTTAAGCTGTTGGGGAACGTAGTGATTTCAAAAAAATTCCTACGCACACGCAAGATCATGGTGATGGTATAGCAACGAGAGGGGAGAGTGTTGTCCATGTACCCTCGTAGACCGTAAGCGGAAGCGTTATGACAACGCGGTTGATGTAGTCGTACGTCTTCACGATCCGACCGATCCAAGCACCGAACGTACGGCACCTCCGTGTTCAGCACACGTTCAGCTCGATGACGTTCCCCGGGCTCCAATCCAGCAAAGCGTCGGGGATGAGTTCCGTCAGCACGACGGCGTGGTGACGATGATGATGTTCTACCGGCGCAGGGCTTCACCTAAACTCCGCGACGATATGACCGAGGTGGAATATGGTGGAGGGGGGCACCGCACACGGCTAAGGAACAATCCGTAGATCAACTTGTGTGTCCTAGGGGTGCCCCCCTCCCCCGTATATAAAGGGGGAGAGGAGGAGGGGCCGGCCAAGGGGAGAGGTGCTCCCTAGGGGGGGCAATCCTACTCCAAGTAGGTTTGCCCCCCCCCTTTCCTATTAGGAGTAGGAGAGGGAAGGAAGAGAGGGGAGGAAAGAAGGAAAGGGGGGCTGGGCCCCCTCCCAATTCGGATTGGGCTTGGGGGGGCGTGCCCCCTCCTTTGCTCCTTCTCCCTCCTTTCCACTAAGGCCCAATAAGGCCCATATACTTACCGGGGGGTTCCGGTAACCTCCCGGAGCTCTGGTATATTCCCAATCTCATTCGGAACCTTTCCGGCATCCAAATATATCCGTCCAATATATCAATCTTTATGTCTCAACCATTTCGAGACTCCTCGTCATGTCCGTGATCACATCCGGGACTCCCAACAAACTTCGATACATCAAAACTTATAAACTCATAATAAAACTGTCATCGTAACGTTAAGCGTGCGGACCCTACGGGTTCGAGAACTATGTATACATGACCTGGAACCATTCTCGGTCAATAACCAATAGCGGAACCTGGATGTCCATATTGGTTCCTACATATTCTATGAAGATCTTTATCGGTCAAACCGCATAACAACATACGTTGTTCCCTTTGTCATCGGTAAGTTACTTGCCCAAGATTCGATCGTCGGTACCCAATACCTAGTTCAATCTCGTTACCGGCAAGTCTCTTTACTCGTTCCGTAATACATCATTTCATAACTAGCTCATTAGTTACAATGCTTGCAATGCTTAAGTGATGTGTATTACTGAGAGGGCCCAGAGATACCTCTCCGACAATCGGAGTGACAAAACCTAATCTCGAATTATGCCAACTCAACATGTACCTTTGGAGACACCTGTAGAGCACCTTTATGATCACCCAGTTACGTTGTGACATTTGGTAGCACACAAAGTATTCCTCCGGTAAACGGGAGTTGCATAATCTCATAGTTACAGGAACATGTATAAGTCATGAAGAAAGCAATAGCAACATACTAAACGATCAAGTGCTAGGCTAACAGAATGGGTCATGTCAATCACATCATTCTCCTAATGATGTGATCCCGTTAATCAAATGACGACTCTTTTGTCCATGGCTAGGAAACATAACCATCTTTGATAAACGAGGTAGTCAAGTAGAGGCATACTAGTGACTATATGTTTGTCTATGTATTCACACGTGTATCATTGTTTCCGGTTAATACAATTCTAGCATGAATAATAAACATTTATCATGATATGAGGAAATAAATAATAACTTTATTATTGCCTCTAGGGCATATTTCCTTCAGTCTCCCACTTGCACTAGAGTCAATAATCTAGATTACATAGTAATGATTCTAACACCCATGGAGTCTTGGTGCTGGTCATGTTTTGCTTGTGAGAGAGGCTTAGTCAACGGGTCTACAACATTCAGATCCGTATGTATCTTGCAAATCTCTATGTCTCCTACTTGGACTTGGTCCCGGATGGAATTGAAGCGTCTGTTGATGTGCTTGGTCCTCTTGTGAAATCTGGATTCCTTTGCCAAGGCAATTGCACTAGTATTGTCACAGAACATCTTCATTGGTCCCGATGCACTAGGTATAACACCTAGATCGGTAATGAACTCCTTCATCCAGACTCCTTTATTTGCTGCTTCCGAAGCAGCTATGTACTCCGCTTCACATGTAGATCCCGCCACGACGCTTTGTTTAGAACTGCACCAAGTTACAGCTCCACCGTTTAATAAAAATACGTATCCGGTTTGCGATTTAGAATCGTCCGGATCAATGTCAAAGCTTGCATCGACGTAACCATTTACGACTAGCTCTTTGTCACCTCCATATACGAGAAACATATCCTTAGTCCTTTTCAGGTATTTCAGGATGTTCTTGACCGCTGTCCAGTGATCCACTCATGGATTACTTTGGTACCTCCCTGCCAAACTAATAGCAAGGCACACATCAGGTCTGGTACACAGCATTGCATACATGATAGAGCCTATGCCTGAAGCATAGGGAACTCCCTTCATTTTCTCTCTATCTTTTGCAGTGGTCGGGCATTGAGTCTAACTCAATTTTATACCTTGTAATATAGGCAAGAACCCTTTCTTTGCCTGATCCATATTGAACCTTTTCAACACTTTATCAAGGTATGTGTATTGTGAAAGTCCAATCAAGCGTCTTGATCTATCTCTATAGATCTTGATGCCCAATATGTAAGCAGCTTCACCGAGGTCTTTCATTGAAAAACTTTTATTCAAGTATCCTTTTATGCTATCCAGAAATTCTATATCATTTCCAATCAACAATATGTCATCCACATATAATATTAGAAATGCTACAGAGCTCCCACTCACTTTCTTGTAAATACAGGCTTCTCCAAAAGTCTGTATAAAACCATATGCTTTGACCACACTATCAAAGCGTTTATTCCAACTCCGAGAGGCTTGCACCAGACCATAGATTGATTGCTGGAGCTTGCACACTTTGTTAGCTCCTTTAGGATCGACAAAACCTTCCGGTTGCATCATATACAACTCTTCTTCAAGAAATCCATTCAGGAATGCAGTTTTGACATCCATTTGCCATATTTCATAATCATAAAATGCGGCAATTGCTAACATGATTCGGACAGACTTAAGCATCGCTACTGGTGAGAAGGTCTCATCGTAGTCAACCCCTTGAACTTGTCGAAAACCTTTCGCAACAAGTTGAGCTTTATAGACAGTTACATTACCATCAGCGTCAGTCTTCTTCTTAAAGATCCATTTATTCTCAATGGCTTGCCGATCATCGGGCAAGTCAACCAAAGTCCATACTTTGTTCTCATACATGGATCCCATTTCAGATTTCATGGCCTCTAGCCATTTTGCGGAATCTGGGCTCATCATCGCTTCCTCATGGTTCGTAGGTTCATCATGGTCAAGTAACATGACTTCCAGAATAGGATTACCATACCACTCTGGTGCGGATCTTACTCTGGTAGACCTACGAGGTTCAGTAGAAACTTGATCTGAAGTTTCATGATCAATATCATTAGTTTCCTCACCAATTGGTGTAGTTGTCACAGGAACCGGTTCTTGTGATGAACTACCTTCCAATAAGGGAGCAGGTACAGTTACCTCATCAAGTTCTACTTTCCTCCTACTCACTTCTTTCGAGAGAAACTCCTTCTCTAGAAAGGATCCGATTTTAGCAATGAAAATCTTGCCCTCAGATCTGTGATAGAGGGTGTACCCAATAGTTTCTTTTGGGTATCCTATGAAGACACATTTCTCCGATTTAGGTTCGAGCTTATTTGGTTGAAGTTTCTTCACATAAGCGTCGCAGCCCCAAACTTTAAGAAACGACAACTTTGGTTTCTTGCCAAACCATAGTTCATAAGGCGTCGTCTCAATGGATTTTGATGGTGCCCTATTCAACGTAAATGTGGCCGTCTCTAAAGCATAACCCCAGAACGATAGCGGTAAATCAGTAAGAGACATCATAGATCGCACCATATCTAGTAAAGTACGATTACGACGTTCGGACACACCATTACGTTGTGGTGTTCCGGGTGGCGTGAGTTGTGAAACTATTCCGCATTGTTTCAAATGTAAACCAAACTCGTAACTTAAATATTCTCCGCCACGATCAGATCGTAGAAACTTTATTTTCTTGTTACGATGATTTTCCACTTCACTCTGAAATTCTTTGAACTTTTCAAATGTTTCAGACTTGTGTTTCATTAAGTAGATATACCCATATCTGCTCAAATCAATTGTGAAGGTGAGAAAATAACGATACCCGCCGCGAGCTTCAACATTCATTGGACCACAAACATCAGTATGTATGATTTCCAACAAATCAGTTGCTCGCTTTATAGTTCCAGAGAACGGTGTTTTAGTCATCTTGCCCATGAGGCACGGTTCGCAAGTACCAAGTGATTCATAATCAAGTGATTCCAAAAGCCCATCAGTATGGAGTTTCTTCATGCGCTTTATACCGATATGACCTAAACGGCAGTGCCACAAATAAGTTGCACTATCATTATCAACTCTGCATCTTTTGGTTTCAACACTATGAATATGTGTATCACTACTATCGAGATTCAATAAAAATAGACCACTCTTCAAGGGTGCATGACCATAAAAGATATTACTCATATAAATAGAACAACCATTATTCTCTGATTTAAATGAATAACCGTCTCGCATAAAACAAGATCCAGATATAATGTTCATGCTCAACGCTGGCACCAAATAACAATTATTTAGGTCTAAAACTAATCCCGGTGGTAGATGTAGAGGTAGCGTGCCGACCGCGATCACATCGACTTTGGAACCATTTCCCACGCGCATCGTCACCTCGTCCTTAGCTAATCTTCGCTTAATCCGTAGTCCCTGTTTCGAGTTGCAAATATTAGCAACAGAACCAGTATCAAATACCCAGGTACTACTGCGAGCATTAGTAAGGTACACATCAATAACATGTATATCACATATACCTTTGTTCACTTTGCCATCCTTCTTATCCGCCAAATACTTGGGGCAGTTCCGCTTCCAATGTCCAGTCTGCTTGTAGTAGAAGCACTCAGTCTCAGGCTTAGGTCCAGACTTGGGTTTCTTCTCTTGAGCAGCAACTTGTTTGTTGTTCTTCTTGAAGTTCCCCTTCTTCTTCCCTTTGCCCTTTTTCTTGAAACTAGTGGTCTTGTTAACCATCAACACTTGATGCTCCTTCTTGATTTCTACCTCCGCGGCTTTTAGCATTGCGAAGAGCTTGGGAATAGTCTTGTCCATCCCTTGCATATTATAGTTCATCACAAAGCTCTTATAGCTTGGTGGCACTGATTGAAGAATTCTGTCAATGACACTATCATCAGGAAGATTAACTCCCAGTTGAATCAAGTGATTATTATACCCCAGACATTTTGAGTATGTGTTCACTGACAGAACTATTCTCCTCCATCTTGCAGCTATAGAACTTATTGGAGACTTCATATCTCTCAATCCGGGCATTTTCTTGAAATATTAACTTCAAATCCTGGAATATCTCATATGCTCCATGACGTTCAAAACGTCGTTGAAGACCCGGTTCTAAGCCGTAAAGCATGGCACACTAAACTATTGAGTAGTCATCAGCTTTGCTCTGCCAGACGTTCTTCATGTCGTCAGTTGCATCAGCAGCAGGCCTGGCACCCAGCGGTGCTTCCAGGATGTAATTCTTCTGTGCAGCAATGAGGATAATCCTCAGGTTACGGACCCAGTCCGTGTAATTGCTACCATCATCTTTCAACTTTGCTTTCTCAAGGAACGCATTAAAATTCAACGGAACAACAACATGAGCCATCTATCTACAACAAACATAGACAAGCAAAATACTATCAGGTACTAAGTTCATGATAAATTTAAGTTCAATTAATCATATTACTTAAGAACTCCCAGTTAGACAGACATCTCTCTAGTCATCTAAGTGATTACGTGATCCAAATCAACTAAACCATGTCCGATCATCACGTGAGATGGAGTAGTTTTCAATGGTGAACATCACTATGTTGATCATATCTACTATATGATTCACGCTCGACCTTTCGGTCTCCGTGTTCCGAGGCCATATCTGTATATGCTAGGCTCGTCAAGTTTAACCTGAGTATTCCGCGTGTGCAACTGTTTTGCACCCGTTGTATTTGAACGTAGAGCCTATCACACCCGATCATCACGTGGTGTCTCAGCACGAAGAACTTTCGCAACGGTGCATACTCAGGGAGAACACTTCTTGATAATTAGTGAGAGATCATCTTAAAATGCTACCGTCAATCAAAGCAAGATAAGATGCATAAAGGATAAACATCACATGCAATCAATATAAGTGATATGATATGGCCATCATCATCTTGTGCTTGTGATCTCCATCTCTGAAGCACCATCGTGATCACCATCGTCACCGGCGCGACACCTTGATCTCCGTCGTAGCATCGTTGTCGTCTCGCCAATCTTATGCTTCTACGACTATCGCTACCGCTTAGTGATAATGTAAAACATTACAGGGCGATTGCATTGCATACAATAAAGCGATAACCATATGGCTCCTGCCAGTTGCCAATAACTCGGTTACAAAACATGATCATCTCATACAATAAAATATAGCATCACGTCTTGACCATATCACATCACAACATGCCCTGCAAAAACAAGTTAGACGTCCTCTACTTTCTTGTTGCAAATTTTACGTGGCTGCTACGGGCTGAGCAAGAACCGTTCTTACCTACGCATCAAAACCACAATGATAGTTTGTCAAGTTGGTGATGTTTTAACCTTCGCAAGGACCGGGCGTAGCCACACTCGGTTCAACTAAAGTTGGAGAAACTGACACCCGCCAGCCACCTGTGTGCAAAGCACGTCGGTAGAACCAGTCTCGCGTAAGCGTATGCGTAATGTAGGTCCGGGCCGCTTCATCCAACAATACCGCCGAACCAAAGTATGACATGCTGGTAAGCAGTATGACTTATATCGCCCACAACTCACTTGTGTTCTACTCGTGCATATAACATCAACGCATAAAACCTAGGCTCGGATGCCACTGTTGGGGAACGTAGTGATTTCAAAAAAATTCCTACGCACACGCAAGATCATGGTGATGGTATAGCAACGAGAGGGGAGAGTGTTGTCCATGTACCCTCATAGACTGTAAGCGGAAGCATTATGACAACGCGGTTGATGTAGTCGTACGTCTTCACGATCCGACCGATCCAAGCACCAAACGTATGGCACCTCCGTGTTCAGCACACGTTCAGCTCGATGACGTTCCCCGGGCTCCAATCCAGCAAAGCGTCGGGGATGAGTTCCGTCAGCACGACGGCATGGTGATGATGATGATGTTCTACCGGCGCAGGGCTTCGCCTAAACTCCGTGACGATATGACCGAGGTGGAATATGGTAGAGGGGGGCACCGCACACGGCTAAGGAACAATCCGTAGATCAACTTGTGTGTCCTAGGGGTGCCCCCCTCCCCCGTATATAAAGGGGGAGAGGAGGAGGGGGCCGGCCAAGGGGAGAGGCGCGCCCTAGGGGGGGGGCAATCCTACTCCAAGTAGGTTTGGCCCCCCCTTTCCTATTAGGGGTAGGAGAGGGAAGGAAGAGAGGGGAGGAAAGAAGAAAAGGGGGGACGGGCCCCCTCCCAATTCGGATTGGGCTTGGGGGGGCGCCCCCTCCTTTGCTCCTTCTCCCTCTGAGGGAGTCCTGGATTAGGGGGTGTCCGGATAGCCGAACTATCATCATCGGCCAGACTCCAAGACTATGAAGATACAAGATTGAAGACTTCGTCCCGTGTCCGGATGGGACTTTCCTTGGCGTGGAAGGCAAGCTTGGCGATACGGATATGTAGATCTCCTACCATTGTAACCGACTCTGTGTAACCCTAGCCCTCTTCGGTGTCTATATAAACTGGATGGCTTGAGTCCGTAGGACAAACAACAATCATACCATAGGCTAGCTTCTAGGGTTTAGCCTCCTTGATCTCGTGGTAGATCTACTCTTGTAACACACATCATCAATATTAATCAAGCAGGACGTAGGGTTTTACCTCCATCAAGAGGGCCCGAACCTGGGTAAAACATCGTGTCCCTCGTCTCCTGTTATCATCCGCCTAGACGCACAGTTCGGGACCCCCTACCCGAGATCCGCCGGTTTTGACACTGACATTGGTGCTTTCATTGAGAGTTCCTCTATGCCGTCGCAAACAGGAAGGATGCCTTTTCCCGTCTTTAAAGACGGCGCCGTCGTCAAGGGAGCTTTGACCGCCGGCCAAACTATCCGGCTAGGTGGTTTTCTTATGACCGCCTGTTCGGCCACCGCTCCGACGGTGACCTCTCAGGTCATCAAAAGCGATCTTCACGTCAGCTCGGAATTCGCCGAGCAGTTAGATCCGATTGAGCTCTCCTCCGTAAACGAGCTCTTGGATCGCATCGCCGCCCTGGGAGTCGCTACAGACTATGATCAGATTGGGCTTAAAACTGATCTGAGAGAAATTAACTCCCCCCAGGCTACCCACCACATCGTTGTGGTAGAGAAACAATGCGGCGACTCTTCTTCTATGTTGAAAACCAACTATGTCCGGATTCCCGATCCCTCCATCCTGGATTCCCGCGGAGGGACGGACGCCAATCAAATACTGAACCTAGAGTCAGGCATCGGACCAGATTCGTTGGAAAGCATCCAACAAACCAAGCTTCCAAATCCGGAAGCTTCTTAGCCTTTGAGCCTCAAGTCGGGCGGGGTTCCGAACTTAATTCCACCCGCCCACCCAAACATAAGCGATCTATCTCAAATATGGCAAGAGCCCGATGAAACAGTACATCGTTACTGGGCCAGATTCCTCCTGATTATGGACAGGATAAAGGACTGCCGTGAAGAAAGCGCGATTTCAATTTTTTGCAACAATTGCATGGACAAGGGAATCATAAACGCCATCAGTCGTCGCGAAGTTACACGCTTCGCCGACCTAGCGACCATTGTACAAAAATACTGTGCGATGGAGAGTGCCTGGAAAACCGAAACTAGGTTCTGGGACAATCCGGCCCTGAATACAACCCCAGTCCGAAATAAAAGAGTGCGTCATACTCAAGCACCTGGGTTAAAAACCAAAAAGCAAAAACCCCCCTAAAGGGTACGGAACCGTACTGGAGGGATGGCTCAACGGACCCTGCAAAATCCACAGTACGGAGGGCGCCACTCCAACACATAGCCTTCGAGCATGTTGGATACTACGGCAGGTGGCCAAAAGTGGCGAAGGCTTTTTAGCCCCGGGCAACCAGCCCAGCAGTACCAGTACGGTATTAACAGTCTTCAAGACTTTCGCATCAAATAGCATGCGGAAATGAACAATCCGCAGCCTCATCGAAGTCTACCAAGTAGCAACAGCAAATCCATGGAGCGACACGGCTATCACCTTCAATGCCAGCGACGAACCTAAATTCCGAACAGCTAGAGCACCAGCCGCATTGGTCCTCAGTCCGATAGTGGACGGCTTTCGCCTTACCAAGGTACTCATGGATGGCGGCAGCGGATTAAACCTCATCTACGAAGAAACCCTTTAAAAAATGGAAATTGACTGGAGCCGTATGGAGCGAAGCAGCACAACCTTTAGGGGAATAATCCCTAGTCGAGAAGTACGCTGCACAGGAAAAATCACGCTAGATGTAGTGTTCGACTTGCTGGACAACTACAGGTCCGAAGAGGTCACATTCCAAGTGGCCCCATTCGGCAGCGGATATCACGCCTTGTTAGGGCGAGAGGCATTCACAATCTTCCAAGCTATACCCCATTACGGGTACATGAAGCTCAAAATGCCCGGACCCAACGGAATAATCACTCTTGCTAGTGATCCAGATACAGCACTCTGCGCTGAAAATAAGACAGTTGGACTGGCCCTAGAGGCATTATCCGAAGCCTTAGCGACAGAGGAACTAACTGCGCTGCACTCCACGGCGGATAGGGACGATGTGATACTCGATAAGAGGTCCAAGTCCACCTCTTTTAAACCAGCAGACGAAATAGTCAAATTCCAGGTCCATCCAACGGACCCCACAAAGACGGCCTCCATTGGGGCACAATTAAATCCTGATGTAGAAGCCGCACTACAAGAATTCCTTCGGGAAAATTGGGACATTTTTGCCTGGCACCCTTCAGACATGCCAGGAATCCCACGCAGGCTGGCAGAGCACAGCCTAAATATCCTAAAAGGATTCAAGCCAGTCAAACAGGCTCTTCGGCGATTTTCCGAACCAAAAAGATAGGCAATGGGAGAGGAGCTAGCCAAACTCTTAGAAGCCGGATTCATCAGAGATATCAAACATCCGGACTGGCTAGCCAACCTGGTAATGGTACCAAAAAGGACAAATCCTGGCGCCTTTGTGTCGATTTCAAAGACCTTAACAAGGCCTGTCCAAAGGACCCCTTCCCTCTCCCTCGCATCAACCAAATCATAGATGCTACCTCGACACATACTCCGGATACCATCAAATCAAGATGGCAGAAAAAGACCAGGCTGCAACGGCATTTATTACTCCATATGGACCATTCTGCTTCAACACAATGCCCTTCGGACTCAAAAACGCCGGCGCAACATATCAGCGCATGATTCAGACACATCTGGCTACCCAGATAGGCAAAAAAGTCGACGCATACATAGACGATGTGGTCGTCAAGACCAAACACGTCGAAACTCTAGTAGACGACTTGAGGGTGACATTCGACAACCTCCGAGCATATAACATTAAGCTCAACCCGGAAAAATGTGTTTTCGGTGTACCAGCCGGGAAGCTCTTGGGCTTCATTGTATCCAGTAGAGGAATTGAAGCAAACCCAGCCAAGATCCGAGCTCTTTCACAATTGGATATCCCAAAAGACCTCAAGCAAATACAAAAACTAACCGGATGCGTGGCGGCTCTAAGCCACTTCATCTCCCGTTTGGGAGAAAAGGCACTGCCCCTCTATCGCCTCCTCCGGCGCACCGAACATTTCGAATAGACGGATGCTGCCACGGTCGGACTCGAAGAAATTAAAGCCGTATTGGCAACAAATCCGGTCCTGGCCGCGCCCAACCTGGGCGAACCAATGCTATTATATATCGCAGCAACACATCAAGTTGTCAGCGTGGTACTCGTCGTCGAACGAGAAACAGAAGGGCACAAATTCCCTCTTCAAAAACCAGTGTACTACGTATCCACTGTCTTGACTCCATGCAAGTCCCGGTACCCACATTATCAAAAGATAGCGTATGCGGTGTTCATGGCATCCCGGAAGCTGCGACACTACCTTCAAGAGTGTTCCATAACGGTGACCTCTGAAGTACCTCTCAACGATATTATAAACAATCGCGACGCAACGGGCAGGATTGCAAAATGGGCCATCGAGCTCTTACCATTTGACATAACCTACAAACCACGGCGAGCTATAAAGTCGCAAGTCCTGGCTGACTTCGTCGCCGAATGGACCGAAGCCGAACTCCCTAAAGAGTACGGCGCATACTCCAATTGGACCATGCATTTCGACAGCTCCAAAATGTTGGCGGGCTTGGGGGCTGGCGTCGTCCTGACGTCCCCAACCGGAGACACAGTCCAATACGTACTTCAAATAATGTACATGGACTCCAACAATGCAGCCGAATATGAGGCCCTTCTACATGGCCTCCGGATGGCAATCTCCATGGGTATTCAACGCCTAGAGGTGCGTGGGGATTCAAACCTCGCAATATCCCAAATAAATGGAGACTTTGACGCCAAGGATCCGAAAATGGCAGCCTACCGTAATGTTGTGCTAAAAATGTCAGCCCGGTTCGAGGGACTCGAATTCCACCATGTAGCCCGGGATAATAACCAGGCAGCAGACGTGCTGGCACGTATCGGCGCAAAACGCGACGCCGTCCCTCCAAACATCTTCCTGGGACGGCTCTTTAAGCCATCCGTATTATTGGAAGGGGAGTCCGGAAATAACAACCCGGAACCAATTGCACCACCCGACACAGAACATTCTGACACAATCGGTGGCTCAGCCAATGATATAACACCTTCAGCCCACGAAATAATGGCAGTAATTGCCCCGTGGACGGAACCATTCCTAGCCTACCTAATTCGGCAGGAACTTCCTGAAGACCAAAATGAGGCCCGCTGCATAGTTTGGCGCTCTAAAGCCTACAAGGTCCATGAGGGAGAACTTTATAAGAAAAGCACAACCGGAGTCCTTCAAAGGTGTATCTCCAAAGAGGAAGGGCGAAATCTCCTGGCTGAAATTCACGCAGGACTCGGCGGGCACCACGCTGCAGCCCGGGCCCTTGTAGGCAAGGCCTTCCGTACAGGATTTTATTGGCCGACAGCCCGGGCAGATGCTCAGGACTTAGTCCAACGATGCGTTGGTTGCCAGCTCTTTGCTAATCAGAGCCACATGCCACCCACCGCCCTCAAAACTATACCCATCACTTGGCTGTTCGCGGTCTGGGGGCTTGACATGGTTGGACCCCTTAAAGGGGGAACCCACAAGCACAAATACTTATTGGTCATGGTGGACAAATTCACCAAATGGATAGAGGCCAAGCCGGTTAAAACGGCAGAATCTGGACCTGTGATAGACTTCATAACCGGGGTAGTACACCGTTTTGGTGTCCCCCACAGCATCATCACTGATAACGGCATGAATTTCACGGCCGACGAGGTTAAACTCTGGTGCAAAAACATGGGCATCAAGCTCGACTATGCTTCAGTCTACCACCCTCAAACTAACGGTCAAGTGGAACGAGCAAATGGTCTACTCATGAGCGGCATCAAACCCAGATTAGTGCGATCCCTCACGGAATCTAACATGCACTGGGTAGAGGAGCTCGACTCCGTACTCTGGGGGCTGCGGACCACGCCAAACCGCACAACCGGATTCACACCATTTTTTATGGTATACGACGCTGAGGCAGTTTTGCCCTGCGACATAATTCATGACTCACCTCGCGTGCACATGTACGAGGAAAGAGAAGCCGAGTTAGATCGGCAGGACAGTTTGGACGCTTTAGAGGAGGAGCGCGACGTGGAAAAATCCCGTTCCGCATTCTATCAACAGCAGGCTCGAAGATATCAAAGCAGAGAAGTACGGGCCAAAACTTACAATGTTGGCGAGCTAGTTCTACGACTGTCGGATAAGAAAAAGGACAAACTTAAGCCCAAATGGGAAGGTCCCTTCATCATTGACCAAGTCCTTACCGGCGGTGCATACCGTCTACGCAATGCATCTGACAACCGACTCGAGCCAAACGCATGGAACGCAGCCCGTCTCCGAAGATTTTACGCCTAGCGCCGGACTCAGGGTTCGTCTCCTTCCTCCGTCCACCTTTCATATTTTTTTTGCTGTCTTTGTTTTCCCTCCTTTCTCCTCCCCTTTCTTCAGCACAACCCTCTTGAGGGCTGATCTGCGCTTTGTTCGCACTTACTCGATGTGCTACTCGCACTCGTTATACCTGGGGGCTTCTTTAACAGAAGCTTACTTATATGGGCTTCATGCCCAACACATGTGTCACACTTCCGCATGTACCTTTTGATCACCATTGTATGCATCGATATGAATTAAGTTTTGTCCAAGCCGGGTTGCCTGGCTCTTGTCCTTACCCCTACGTTCTCGATTGTTCGGCTAGGAGGTAAAGGGAGCACCTCTGCGATTGTTACTGCCGGGTCAGCCGGATGTGTACCTCAGACTGGGTGAAGCCGAAGGCTAGCGTTCTTAAGGGAATATTCGGTCGGTGACCTGAAAGATGATTTATTACTTACTTATTTATCTGCCCCCAGATGCTTTTTCTGCTATTTTCGCAGTCCGGACATGCACTTTAGGGCATGCCTCCCAGGGAAAGGAACCCTTAACGGAACTATTCTCCCTGGAAGATGTTTCTTACTAACCATGTAATATAACATAGCTAGTTGGGCACTTGTCTGATAAAGCAATTATGACCCCTACGCCTTGTCTCCATGCATGCCCCGGTTCTTTTATAACCGTCAGGGTATTAGAACACACTCCGGACTGTTGGGTCCCGAGGTTGAAGCGAAAAGGTCCGCAAAGGCAAACGATCTACAATCCGGCTAGAAGGCATTTTACATGTCATTTTGAAATTACATCGTGAAACTGACTGATTGTACTCCTCTTCAATCCCATCTAACAGGTTGTCTAATTTACAGTCCTGTTGGGAATATTTCGCGGCCAGCTCTACTTGGTCGTACATCAAGCTCACAGGGATCTCCTTCCCATCAGGCCCCGCAGGTCCGACCTTGGCCATGTGGTTTGGGTCAGCCTTCGGGTACCGCGTCTTCACCATGGCCCAGGCCTCCCTGGCACCTTGACGGCAGGTCGATATCTTCCACAGACGGAGACGTCGCCGTACTCCCTGAAGCTTCTCAGCAAGCCCTCCAAGGCCCTCAGGTAGGGAGACGGATGGAGAACGACGCCACTCATCGCCTGCCGAACACGTTCAAGCAGTTGCACCAGCTCGGGAAGTTGGTCACCTGTTGAACCGGGCATTTCCTCCATAGGGCGACCTGTGAGCACACCTATAGACATATTTCTGTCAACCGACTTCCTCGCCGAACTCTTCTTTTCAAAAGAGTTTGCTCAAGCACTTACTATAGATGTCGCGACGAAGCCGCTGATTCTCCTTCAAGGAGCTAGACAGCTGGGCCTGAACATCTTTTAGCTCTTCTCCAAGCTGGGTGTGGGCATCTTGGAGCTTGTTCCTCTCCTGCTGCACCTTCATAAGCACCCTCTCACCGGCCTTCAACTGGTGCAGTAGTTGTTGCTTGTCCGGATCTAGTCCGGCACCCTCTACAATATAATTGTCAGACTATACACACACGCCGCACTTCATAAACTATTACTCTTTTCAAAATATGAATTACCAGCGGGGGTCTCCGTGGCTCCCCCGGCAGCGGCTAGTGCGGCCTCAAGTTGGGCCTTGCACTCTTGAAGCTCCTGGGACAGGTGGGTATTCTTCTCAGTAAGATCCTGCCTAAAAAATGATCCTTAAATCAGTTAGTTTAACTATTTTAAGTCTCGGGGGCTACTGGCATATATAGCCATTAAAATTCCTTACCTGTATGTCCTTTACATACTGCTCCGTGGCTTTGGTTAAACCATCTTGAGCAGCACGGAGGTGCACGTCTCCCACATTAAAGGCATTTAACGCCTCAGGGGAGAAACACGCGTCATGAAGAACTGTCCGACGGCGCCTATGATTCATGGCGCTCTCCACCTCAGACCTGGTGGTGGACAACCTGTCGGCATCCTCCGTTGGAGGAGCGTCCGGCTCGCGCCTTGCGCTTGCTTCCCCTTCTGGACCAGGCGTTGGAGCCTGGCTGGCGGAGGCTTGGTGGGCACCCTCTCCGGACTCAGTCCGGCGAGCTCTTTTTCTCCTGGAAGAATCATGAGCATTAATATGCCTCCCAGGAGTCTTTCCCTTAAAGGACAATGGTGCACCATACCTTTGCAGCGATGTTTCGATTCGCGCCGCACTCCTCTTTAGCCTGCTAGGCCGCACTGACCTCGTTTGGTCAGTCGCCGCGGGCTCGGCTTCCTGCCGAGAAGGCACCTCCTGTCAAGCACCATTGGTGCACGGTGGTCAGAAATAAGCATTAAAAAAGTGACGGTGTCAGGACTTCGGTCATACTCACCTGGGAAGCCGGACACAAACCAGGGTAGTCAGCCGTAATGGCGACTAAAGCATTATCTATGCTGAGCTGGTGGAACACCCCGTCAATCAAATCCACCTTAATGTCCGGATCCTCTTCGAAGGCCGGATCAAGGGATCTTCCCGGATCCTCGGGTTGTGGAGTCGGGCTTTTTATGCCCTCCACATCCCAGCGCAGTTCCTGCGTCGAAACCATAAGGTAAGACACTTATCTTTGAAAGCGCGGATCAGATATTTAAGCGTCCGCTTACCCAGCTTTGAGGGTTATTCATGGAGAATCCATTCAATGGACTCGTGCAGAGGAAGTCCTCCTCCTCCCCCTTGTACAAGCCGGACAGGATCTTCACCAGATCGGCGGCCGATCCCGGTCCCGTGCGGCCATGACGGGTGGCGTCATTCTCCCCGTTGAAATCCCACATGGGGTGGCCCCTATATTGGAGCTGCTGCACCCCTCGCATAATGCATGTGGCCATGACTCCAATCATGGTTAGTCCGGAATGGGCTAGTAGTCGTATCCGACCCATCAGATAGTGGACGCTCCTATCCTCTTCCCATTGAGGGCTCCTCGGGCGCCAACTTAGGCGTTTCTTCAGAGGAGCGTTGCTAAACTCCGGGAGGCCGATCCGAACTGGATTCGGCAGCGGGGCGTCTTCCATATAGAACCACTCCAAAGGCCAGTCTTCGGACGCCTTCTTCGGAGTTCCGGATAGATATCCGGTCCCGGCGATGCGCCATACTTCGGCTCCGCCCACTTGATATATCGACCCCTTGTGAGAACGGGGTACGAGGCAAAACAGCCTCTTCCACAGCGCAAAATGGGGCTCGATGCCCAAGAACAGCTCGCAAAGAGCTACAAAGCCCGCGATGTGCAAAATAGAGGCAGGCGTGAGGTGGTGAAGTTGGAGTCCATAGAACTCCAGGAGCCCCCGGAGAAACGGATGTATAGGAAATCTGAGTCCCCTTATCAAGTAGGAGACGAAGCATACCCGCTCTCCTTTGGAGGGATTGGGGACGCTCTCCGCCTGCTTCCCGCCCTTGTAGGTGGCCAGTCCGGCTCGAACCGGAACCATAAAGGCCGGGGGAAGGTATCCCTCTGTTTGGAGCGCCACTAACTCGCTATGCGGGACTGAGCATCTCCTCCAATCTCCTGGCTTAGGACTGGGAGCGCGAGAAGAGGAGCCGCGTCGACTGTCCATGTTGGAATGGATTTTTTGTCAGATGCGCCTTGATGAGTACTTGCGGAAGGAGGGTGGTGTGGTTTGGATCTGGATCCTCGCCTCTCTTATAGGCAGTTTATCCGCGCAGCTAGGAGGGAAAACGTAAGAATACCCTGGCTTTTCGCATTCGTACGACACGTGGAAGAAGGCCATTATTGAACGTAGAAGCCAAGGAGCGCAACATTTATGAAGCAACCGGACACTATCCAGCAAACACATGGAGCGTGAAGAAGAACCCGCCTTGCAAACGCCAAAGACAACATACGCGCCGGACTCGTCGTCATTGAAGCCTGGTTCGGGGGCTACTGAGGGAGTCCTGGATTAGGGGGTGTCCGAATAGCCAAACTATCACCATCGGCCGGACTCCAAGACTATGAAGATACAAGATTGAAGACTTCGTCCCGTGTCCGGATGGGACTTTCCTTGGCGTGGAAGGCAAGCTTGGCCATACGGATATGTAGATCTCCTACCATTGTAACCGACTCTGTGTAACCCTAGCCCTCTCCGGTGTCTATATAAACCGGATGGCTTTAGTCCGTAGGACGAACAACAATCATACCATAGGCTAGCTTCTAGGGTTTAGCCTCCTTGATCTCGTGGTAGATCTACTCTTGTAACACACATCATCAATATTAATCAAGCAGGACGTTGGGTTTTACCTCCATCAAGAGGGCCCAAACCTGGGTAAAACATCGTGTCCCTCGTCTCCTGTTATCATCCGCCTAGACGCACAGTTCGGGACCCCCTACCCGAGATCCGCCGGTTTTGACACCGACACCCTCCTTTCCACTAAGGCCCAATAAGGCCCATATACTTACCGGGGGGTTCCGGTAACCTCCCAGAGCTCCGGTATATTCCCAATCTCATCCGGAACCTTTCCGGCATCCAAATATATCCGTCCAATATATCAATCTTTATGTCTCGACCATTTCGAGACTCCTCGTCATGTCCGTGATCACATCCGGGACTCCGAACAAACTTCGGTACATCAAAACTTATAAACTCATAATAAAACTGTCATCGTAACGTTAAGCGTGTGGACCCTACGGGTTCGAGAACTATGTAGACATGACCTAGAACCATTCTCGGTCAATAACCAATAGCGGAACCTAGATGTCCATATTGGTTCCTACATATTCTACGAAGATCTTTATCGGTCAAACCGCATAACAACATACGTTGTTCCCTTTGTCATCGGTATGTTACTTGCCCGAGATTCGATCGTCGCTATCCAATACCTAGTTCAATATCGTTACCGGCAAGTCTCTTTACTCGTTCCGTAATACATCATTTCATAACTAGCTCATTAGTTACAATGCTTGCAAGGCTTAAGTGATGTGTATTACCGAGAGGGCCCAGAGATACCTCTCCGACAATCGGAGTGACAAAACCTAATCTCGAATTATGCCAACTCAACATGTACCTTTGGAGACACCTGTAGAGCACCTTTATGATTACCCAGTTACGTTGTGACGTTTGGTAGCACACAAAGTGTTCCTCCGGTAAACGGGAGTTGCATAATCTCATAGTTACAGGAACATGTATAAGTCATGAAGAAAGCAATAGCAACATACTAAACGATCAAGTGCTAGGCTAACAGAATGGGTCATGTCAATCACATCATTCTCCTAATGATGTGATCCCGTTAATCAAATGACAACTCTTTTGTCCATGGCTAGGAAACATAGCCATCTTTGATAAACGAGCTAGTCAAGTAGAGGCATACTAGTGACTATATGTTTGTCTATGTATTCACACGTGTATCATTGTTTCCGGTTAATACAATTCTAGCATGAATAATAAACATTTATCATATATGAGGAAATAAATAATAACTTTATTATTGCCTCTAGGGCATATTTCCTTCATAAGCCACCCTAGATTTTGTTTTAGGGGGATAAACCGGCAAGTATTCTCTAGAATTAAAACTACAGAACCAACGTTGATGCTGTCCGATGAGTGGATAATAGCTGAGACCCGGTGAACCCAATGGGAGGTTGACTCATCCTCACGCTGGATGCAAGTGTCTAGATCGATGACCAACAGAGGATGCTTGCATGTATCTTTAAAATTCTAAATGAAATGCGCCTTCAATTCAGTCCATGAGTTGATGGAATTAGGAGGCAATCCCTTTAACCAGGTGCGAGCCGGCCCATCCAACATCATGGTGAAATATTTGGCGCACACAACATCGTTAACGTCCAACATCTCCATGGCCAGCTCGTAGCTCTCGATCCAAGCATCCGAAGGCTGGCCCATAGTGTAATTAGGTACTTTTTGATGGCCCTTGAAATCCTTGGACAAGCGCTCATTGCATAGAGCCGACACTAAACACAGCACACCCACTGTCCTGGAAGTCATTTCAGCTTCTATAGACGTTGAAGGGTTCATTTGAGGTTGTCGAAGAGCCACCAGCTGAGCCGTCAACTCTGCCTCTTGACGTGCACGAGTCTGATCCGCCTGGTTCTGAGCATCTTGATTACCACGGGGTGGGGCTCGGTGCCTTTCACTTCTGGAAACTGTCGGCAATTCAATGCGCCGGCTGTAACTTCGACTGTGACATGGAGTTGAGTGGATTCGATCTCTGCTGTAGGAGTAAGTCGCCTGCTGAGCTACCGCCGTCTGAAGAAGTTCCACAGCCTTCCGGGCCTCGACCACTGCAGGAGACTAGCCTTCTACCGAGAGAGCCGCCAGCCGTGAAGCGCAGCAATCAAGTTGTCCAACGGGTTAGAGAAATGACCCGAAGGTGTTGAGACTCGCTGAGGTGGGGTTAAATCTACACGGGGCGGGTCTACTACGTGGGGCTGAGCCGCCGCTCCAGTCCCAGGCGCCTCAGGGGCCCGGGTCATGCCGGGTGGGTTACTTGGCCCTGCACCAGGTGTGATGAAGAGGTTCCTTGCCTCAAACTGCTGAGGCAGACGACTCTGGTGCCTCCCCCGCAAGATGGCGTTAGATGCATTCTGATCCACGAAAAGCCTCAGCACGAACTCGCTGAGACTTGGCTTTCGAAGCGACTCGCTCCGTTGCCATCCTGGCATTCTCAGCATTGAGCTCCTCCTTAGCCTGAGCTATCTCATCCCGCAATTTTGCAACGTCCACCTTATGCTATGCGTGAGTCGTCGGGGTTACTTCCACCGTTAACAAAGTTGCCAAAGCCTCTAAGAGACCGGATAAAACTTGAGCCGGCGAGCGCACAGGGCCACTAGCCCCGGCCGTCACAACGCTCGTTGCACCAGAGGTCATAGTTGCAGCGGTTGATGAATTCAAAACCTGTTGCGTACCAGCCATGAAGATAGTTGCCCTACATGGTGGCTCCGTCCGTGAGGGAACCCGATATCCATACTCAATTGTATCAACCTCGGGACTCTAGCCAGAGTCATCGATGTAGATCTTGCCGCGGCGGCTCTTGGTCATCTGGCCCATGGTGTATCCCTCGATCCCTGAGAAGCTACCCTTCAAGAACTCGAAACCACCATGCTTTGGCCCCCCGGTGGGCACCAACTGTCGTGGTTTTGTGATGGCAGATGTCCTAATGAAAGGACTTAGGTGTGGAGCCATCGCACCTAGGTTAGCTTGAAGGGGTTGAACGAGACAAAGGACACAAGGAGTTACCCAGGTTCGGCCCCTCACGGTCGATGTAAAAGCCTACTCCGGCTTTAGGTTGTATTGCTTGAGTTTCGATTACCAGGAAGCGAATACGCTTAACCTAGCTTTCAGTTACTTGTTTCTTGAGTTAACCCGCCGCCGGGTCTCACCTTTATATACACAGGTTGAGGTCAGGTGGCTTACAGAGTCCTAGCTGGCTCACACATCATGGTTGGATCAGTTTGTAACTAATTATTGCCTTATAATACAAGTTATCATACGGCGGCTCATGGGCCCCTGTTCTGGGCCTTATTCAGGCCTGCCTCCGTGAGTCGCCACCTTCACGCCTTGGGCTTCCTTGAACTTCTTCATAATGAGCCGCCAATGCTATGACCCAGTTCATCCTGGGCGGGTCATACCTAGGAGTTATATCCCCTATAGAGACCAAGAGGAAGAATCGATCAATGACATCCTGCTTGACTGTGTACTGGCTAGAGTGTGTGGACGGTGTTGTGCCGCGTCTTGGGATGGCCAGAATGGGCGCCGAGCAGGGGAGTTGCACTGCAAGATTGGTGCATGGACATAATGGGCAATAGGGCTGTTAGGAAAGACGTTCGGACGCTATTCCTGGTGGTCATGTGGGAGCTATGAAAGCACGGGAACACAATTATAAATGATGGTGCCGCACCCTCTCTTAGCCATGTACTTCATAGAGTGGAGGAGGAAGGAAGGATGTGGAAGGAGGCGGGTCTCTTCAAGAGCGACACCACGGCCTTCTTTGGGGCATGGTCAACGTGGACGTTGCATATGTACTATAATATGTATATGGTCGAATGAGGGCTCTTTACCCCTCCTTCTCTTTTTAATATAAAGTACGCACGCTCGTGCGTATTCGAGAAAAAAAAACAACTAAGAGCATCTTCAACAACAATCCTATAATAGGTCATAATCGCTTTTTAGTGCTTTTGGACAAAAAGAACATCTCCCATAGTCGTCCTTGTTGTAAAAGTTTTCAAAATAAATTTTGGGCAGCCCAAAAAGCAGCAGAGTCGCTTACGTATTTGTTGCACGTGCATGGTTGTCACAAACGCGTATTTGTAGCACGCGCACGGCTGTCGTAAACGCGCGTATTTGTAGCACACACATGGCTGCCGCAAACGTGAAACGGTCGCTTGCGTATTTGTAGCACGCGCACGGCTGCCGCAAACACGAAACTATTGCTTGCGTATTTGTAGCACGTGCACGGCTGCCACAAACGCGAAACCGCAGCGTGCACACACACCCAACTACCGCCGGGTGAAATTTCCATTGATGCGAAACCTTTGCCCCTGACCGTAGCTGCTGCGATTTGGGCCACCAATGACACCGTCGTCTTTCCGCCGCCCGCCCTCGACTCAGTCGCTCGTCCCCGCCACTCCTTACGTCTGCCGATTTGCCGCCGATTTGGGATCTGATGTCACTCCCAATTCGGCCTGATTTCGGTTGACCGTTGGCCCACCGCGGCCCGTAGTGGTGCGTCCCAACTCCTCTGTCGTCTCTAGCGGTCAACTAGTGGTCGCCGAAACTCCAGGGTCGGCCACGCGTCCACCGCTGCCGAGCAGAGCCATCGTTGCTTCGGACAACTGCAATGGCGTGTTGTCACCTTTTTTTGGCTGCAATCTCGACCTCTCGACATCAAAGAGGCTCTCCTAGGCTATTTCGATCTACCACGGCGACCACCTCGGCTCCGTCTATTAGCCGACCAATTTTTCTTCTCCTCAAACTGTATGTGTTTGAGCAATTGTGTATACAAGGTAAAAAAACATTTCACATGTTTTGTTGTGCACAAATGTGTACCTTGTGATGGAGATTTTTGTATTGTAGATGATTTCAATTGATTCATCCTCTCCGTGGGATGATCCTTCATCCGAAGCGGAATTTGGAATGACCGAAGACGAGGAGATTGCGTCGATCTTGATGATGCACGTGAACAAGGGGCCAAAGCATGGTGGTTCCAATTTCAGCCATGAATACTTGAGGAGGGATCGACAAGAGACTCATAACAGTACTAATTTGGTCCAAATAGATGTATCTGGTGTTGGGAAACGTAGTAGAAAACAAAAAAATTGCCCTATGAACACCCAGGAATAATATGAAGATGCATAACGGGTTTGGATCCACGATCTTTACCGACTTCATGAGTGCAGCGGAAGTAAACGAGTCAGTGTAGATCGCACTTGGAGTCCCTCAAACGTCGATGACGATCCAGAGAACCGCCCTCGAACGATCCTTCAAACGGTCTTCACGATCCGGCAGCGCTTCATCGTCCAGAGCTAATCATCGCCGGAGAATTAGGGGGGAGATTAGAACCACACGAAGCTTCTAATTATGAGAATTAGAGGTGGTTAGGACTAGCTCTAATTATTCCACAACCAACAAGAACTAGAACTAGATCAACTAGAGGAGGCTCCAAAACTTGTATTCACAATAGAGCAAAATCCCCTAGTATATATAGGTTGGAGGGGAGAGAGCGGGCAGCCACCAAAGGGGAAGGAATCCCCTTTGGTGCACTAACCTTGGGGGAATGGATTCCAACTCCCACCCCAAGTAGGATTCGACCCCCTTGATAGGAAAGGGGGCGCCACTTTCATATGGGCCTTTGTGGCCCATATCTCCTTCCACCACTTGGCCTTTTAAGGCCCGTTGATATTAATTTAAATATACAAATGTTCTAAATATTTTCAGACCATTATATATATGATTTAACATCCCCAGAACATTTTCCGCCTATATATATTAATTGGTAATACCCGGTATTACCCGATATTCATCGAAACCATTCCGGTGACCCGAAATGCTTCCGGAACCTCTCGAAACTATTCCGGATATTATTGAAACAATTCCACAAATATATTCTCACCACTGCCGTCACACTAACACTCAGCAAATCTTTATTACCTTAAGCTTGTGACCTCGTAGGTTCAGTAAATCATAGGCATGAACAAAACCCCTTCGTTTAATGACCGATATCAGAATCGTGGACATCCATATTGGTCCCTATGATTACACGAATGATATTTGAGTGAATGTTAGGTTATCATGTGATGTTCCCTTTGCTTTGCAATACTTTACAAAACCCGGTGTGCATCGGCATCCTCCTGAGTCATCACCATGCTCACTATATCGTCGCTCCCGTTACCGGTTTTGTTCCTCTTTCTCGTTGACATGTTCCGGCATCCCCGTGACATAGTCACCTGTGTCTGGCTAGACGATGATAGATGCCATCACACCGAGAGGGCCCTAAGAATATATCTCCATTGTCGGAGGAGCAAATCTCACTCTTGAGCTATCTGGTTACTTGTCAAACTTTCCGGTGTGCCTGAAAGTTGTCGTCATGATCACCTTGTTATAGATGACGTTTGAGTAACCCCAAAGTCTACCGTCCGGAAGGAAGTGACCAAGATACTCTCATGGTCTTAGGAACTAAAACACAAGCTAGCACTCCCTGTTATAACAAATGATTTTAGACGATATAATCACAAAGTATAACATACAAGTTTGCGTCGATTCAATATGATCATTCTTCTCATGTCATACCCTCAATGTTGTTTTAGGACTACGTTACACTTAACGATATCCTAAGATCCAGAAAACATGATCACCAACAACACTTGAGCCATTCTTAGAGGCGAGACCCAGAACCTATTGTTTACCGTTTATCATTTCACATGTGCATATGAGTTTTCCACTGAATCACATATTCCAGGATCATAGCAGTTATAGCATGAAATATAAACTCTTAACTATGAATAATGGAAGTATAATAATACAATATTATTGCCTCCAGGGAATATTTCCAACATCCGGAGCGGTACTTTTGATGCTGGTTTAGGATGTCTATGGATTTGTTTCTTCATATTTCCAATTCTGTGAAGCAACAAGATTGGTCCTTTGAGAAGAGGTGGAAACCCATTAGAATTCTTGGACACAACACTAAGCAGAAGGTGACTGCCACATTGTGCAAGATGGCCCATCGTGTCGCGACAAATTTCATTGCTAATAACTTGGCAATGGAGAGAGCAATTAAATCTTCTACGTCAAACAATTTGCAAAGGCAGTGGTTGAAGTGACTGAGACAGATTTTTTTGAGAGCACCCAATTGAAAGGGCTAGTTATCGACTAGAGGGGGGGTGAATAGGCGATTTTTATGGAAGTCTTCAAAATGTGGGAGTTTCGAAGACAAACAATATAAACAACACTATTTGATTGCAGCGGAAGGTAGACTACGCTAGACAAGCCATAGTCAAGTATTCAATGAAGTGAAAGCTCGAAGACTAATAGCAACTAGGTAGTAAAGATCAGGATGGAAGATAGTATGAAGACAATTAGAACAGGTAGTCACATAGTGAAGTCAAACAGATAATGCAAGCAGGCAATGACTTCACGAAGACAAACTGTAAGTAAAGAGAAGTAAGAGATAGAACCAGTGGCTTCAGAAGGACAGGGATTTATTCGACCAGTTCCAGTTGCTGTGAAAACTGTACGTCTGGTTAGGGAGGCTGAGATTCAACTCAGAAGACCCCGTCTTCACCTTATTCCCCTTGAGCTAAGGACACTTAGTCCCCGCCCAATCACTCTGCTAAGTCTTCAAGGTAGACTTCCGAATCTTCACAGACTTTGTTCATCGGCAATCTACAATGGCTCTTGGATGCTCAGAACGCGACGCCTAACCGGCTGGAGGATTCACAGTCCTCAAGTGTAACAAGTCTTCAGATCACGCGGACAGAAAGACTTCAGTGATGCCAAACATTCTTTGGGCTCTGGGTGGTTTGGGCTTTGTCCTCGCAAGGATTCTCTCTCGAAAGCTTCGGCGGTGGGTTGCTCTCAAACGACAAAAGCCGTATACTAACTCTGAGCAGCCACCAATTTATGGTGTAGGGGGTAGGCTATTTATAGCCACTGGGCAACCCGACCGGATTTTTCCGAAATGACCCTAGGTCACTAAGGAACTGACATGTGTCGCAACTGTCAGATTTCAAACACACGCGACAGCTTGACTTGGGCTACAAGTCAAGCCGACTCATCCGACTCTGGATAAGATTTGCTCTCATTATCTTGGCTCGAACACATAGGATTTGGTTGAGCATCACTTCAGTCACTCTGACTTTGTTCACTTGGACCCCACTTAACAGTGTGGTGGTTCCTATGACTCAACAAAGAAGAAAGGAGAACAGCGAAATAACTAAGTCTTCGCGCTCCATAGTCTTCACTCAATGTCTTCTCGTGTCATAGTCTTCAATGTGAATGGCTTCACAGACCACCATTGTCTTCAATGTCTTCACACATTTTTAGGGGTCGTCTCTGGTAGGTAAACCGAATCAGTGAGGGACTACTACATGTGTTATCCTGTAATTCTCACAAACACATTAGTCCCTCAACCACGTTTATCGTCAATACTCCAAAACCAACTAGGGGTGGCACTAGATGCACTTACAATCTCCCCCTTTTTGGTGATTGAAGACAAACTGATTGAAGTTTTCAACGGGGATAAAAGTATGTGAAATTGTAAGGATTAAGATACTGTCTTCATAGATGGCAAAAAAAGGGCTCCCCCTGAAGATGTGCATATAAATGTTTTGCGTTGGAATGCAAATGCACATGGCAGGTTGTACTTGTGGAGATCCTCTTCACCATATGAAGACAATACATCATGCATGAACAGATATACAGGAATAATGACATGCATAATGAAAAATGGACGTCTGCGGAATGAGTTCATGCAGGATTTATCATCGCATATGCGGAATTTATCGTCGCATCACACAAAATAGCAGAAAATGTAGCAGACGACCATCAAGTTTAAGTGTTACAACTCAAAGAACCAAATGTATCAAAACGAGAGTTGTAAGCACTAGGCAAAAAGTATATCAACCACCCATTAGGACCCGCTTGAAGACTATCAACATATGCTTCTCCCCCTTTTGTCAGTAAGGACCAAAAAGGTTTGAAGACATAGTCGCTACTCGTTCCCATGAGGAGTAGGTGAAGCAGCAGGGTCGTCATTGAGGTTTGGTGGTGCAGAAGAACTTGGTGCAGTGTTGACACGTGCCGAGGTTGGAGGTGGTGAGGTAGCATCATCTGCGTCATCCAAGACTCTGGCATTCACAGTTGCTGCAGAGGAGGAGTACTCTGAATCTTCAAGAGACGGGGTTCGACGTAAGACAACATTCCTGGGAGGAGTGGAGTCGAACTTGAATCACTCAGTGAAGCCATCGTCTTAAAGATCAGCTTCAGCACTTAGCAATGTCAGACTCTTCCAGGACCTCCGACAAGTTTCATGAGTGACAAAGGAATTCTTGGTGGCAAGATTACGAATGTGATTGACATCCACCAAGAGGCTTTGCATTTGACGCTTCATCCAGTAGTGATGCTTGTCATGTTTTTGATGCAAGGCCACGAGAAGCTCTCGGTCATTGAGCACACGAGATCGCTTCCGAGGCCTTGGAGCAATGGTGCTTTCTGTGGCTTCAGTGCGTGCACAGCGAGTGTTGCCGGCCAGAGGATAAACACGAGAAGTAACCTAAACACCTTCAACATGCTGGGAAAAGCTATGACGATCTGCATTGTGAAGATATAGTGCTTCCTTGGCAGGCTCTGGGTAACTGGATTCAATGGACATATCAACCTCTGGTAGAAATATGAGATGGTTACGAGCACAGGGCTGACAGTCAATGGCAGAGTGAAGCTTGATCAGATGCATAATCCAGGGAGCATAGAATTTCAGACCAAAGATGTCAGATCCAGATGCAGCAAATTGGTGAATGAAGAAATCTTGACTATTGAAGCTTTTGCCATTGAGAATATAGAAGACCAATGTCTTCATTGCACCTTCAAGCTTTGCTGAGGAGGAGTGCCCTTTCATGGGCCATAGAGTTCGCCTAATGATATGATAGATGCTGCAGGGCAGATACTCTAGGTCTTCAACAAGGAATTCCTTGGGATACTCAGCATCCTGGGGCAGTGGCTTCATCATACTTAGCATCTGGCTCATGTTGGGTTCTGACTTTTGAAAGATGCTCTCCAATGCATCGTGGTGAAGCTGACACTACTAGGAAAAGGGCTATAGATGGGATGGACACTAATGGCGCACCTCTCAGGTGGTGCGCCATTAGTATATACTAATGGCGCACCATGTTTTAGTACGCCATTAGTGTGGAAGACACTAATGGCACACCAGGAACATGGTGCGCCACTAGAAACAAATTTTTTTTATTTTCTATTTTTCCAAATATTCTAATGGCGCACCATGGCACAGTGCGCCATTACTAGTGCTAACTAGTAATGGCGCACTGGCCACACCGTGCGCCATTAGAATATATACTTTTTATTTATTTATTTTGCAAAACTTCTAATGGTGCACCAGAAGCTGGTGCGCCATTAGTAACCAGGGTCGACCCCCGACCCGCACCCTCCCCCACTCCACCGCCGCCGCCGACCCCCCGCACCCTCCCCCACTCCACCGTCGCCGACAT
>NC_041387.1:182276258-182313297 GCF_002162155.2 Triticum dicoccoides | reverse complement strand
CGACCCCCCGCACCCTCCCCCACTCCACCGCTGCCGACGTCCCACCGCACCCTCCCCCGCTCCACCGGCTGCCGCGGGTGGGAGAAGTTCTACCGTGCCTACGACCTGCGGCTGGGGTACTTCCTTCTCTTCAGGTACGATGACGACGCCACCATGCTCATTGTGAAGGTGTTCAACGCGACTATGTGTCGCATGTGCTACGCTGACGATGATGATGCCGGTACGTTCTGCCTCTTCTTATTCCTCTACATTTGGCTTTGTCTCACATCGATTGTTAACGGTCATTGTTGCATTTGGACAGGTAATGGGAGCAGCAGCAGCGATACTGGCTACAGCCAAAGCAGCAGCGACTATGGCTGTAGCAAAAGCAACACTGATTCTGGCTTTAGCAAAAGCAGCAGCGATTCTGGCAGCAGCATAGACAACAAGAAGGATGATCCGGACTGGAGTGCCGGAGAAGAGGAGCAGAGTGGGGATGAGGAGCTACAGGATGACGATGGGCATCAGGCTGAGGATGACCTAGCGCTGGTGGTGGCTGACCAAGGGCAAGAGATGGTGGTGGCTGACCATGGGCAAGAGATGGTGGTGGCTGACCATGGGCAAGAGATGGAGGTGGCTGAGGATGACCTAGCGATGGTCGCGCCCGTCCTGCCTGAAGGTGGCCTCGCGATGGTGGTGGTGCCTGACAATGACCACGCACCGGTGGTGGCACCGGCGATCCCACAGCTGGGCGACATGACCACGCCAATTATGGTAGAAGACTACATCCCACTGCCTCCACCGCCTCGCCACTCTTGGCGCATCAGACTGAGGAAGGAGAAGGAGAAGAACAATGAGAACTGAACTATGTCAGGTATGTCAGATCTCCAAAATGATATATATATATATATACTTAGTTACCTATGTTATCTCTAATATGCTTAGTTTCCTATAGGTTAGCTTCATTTTACCTAAGTTGGCTCTAATATGCTAACTTAGAGCTTATATGCTTAGTTTCCTATAGGTTAGCTCCAAAATTACTTATGTTAGCACAAAATGATCAAGTTTACATAATAAGCTTATAGTCTTTTTCTTATTCTTCTTCTTTTCCAAAATGACATAGGTTAGCTTCATTTTACCTAAATTAGCTCTAATATGCTAACTTAGAGCTTATATGCTTAGATTCCTATAGGTTAGCTCCAAAATTACTTATGTTAGCACAAAATGATCAAGTTTACATAATAAGCTTATAATCTTCTTATTCTTCTTCTTTTCCAAAATGACATAGCTTAGCTTCATTTTACCTAAGTTGGCTCTAATATGCTAACTTAGAGCTTATATGCTTAGTTTCATATAGGTTAGCTCCAAAATTACTTATGTTAGCACAAAATGATCAAGTTTACATAATATGCTTATAGTCTTCTTCTTATTCTTCTTCTTTTCCAAAATGACATAGGTTAGCTTCATTTTAGCTAAGTTGGCTCTAATATGCTAACTTAGAGCTTATATGCTTAGTTTCCTATAGGTTAGCTCCAAAATTGCTTATGTTAGCACAAAATGATCAAGTTTACATAATAAGCTTATAGTCTTCTTCTTATTCTTCTTATTCTTCTTCTTATTCTTCTTCTAGTGTTCTTCTTCTTCTAGTATTCTTCTAGTCTTCTTCTTCTTCTTCTTCTAACTTCTTGTTTATCATTTTGCAGATTTGATTTAATTCATGGAAGCTTGCATGGATGGAGTGCTTCTTTTCCATTTGTGTTTTCATTTTGTATCAATGTGAAACTTTTGTGAATTGATGGATAACGGTGTTGGATGAACAATGTGAAACTTTTGTAATATGTAACGATGGAACTATGTGTTAGCTATGTATGTATATATGATGGAACTTGTGTGTTGGCTATGATTGTTATATGTATGCTTGTTGTATATATATGTGTTGGATATCTCATATGTGAAATAGTGACCTGAGATTAAGAAAAAACAAAAAAATGTTACTAATGGCGCACTACCATGTGGTGCGCCATTAGTATAGCAGACACTAGTGGCGCACTGTGGGCAAAACTAATGGCGCACTGCATGGTGCGCCATTAGTAAGAAATACTAGTGGCGTGATACTAATGGCACACCAGTAGTGCGCCATTAGTAGGCAAAACCGGTGTGCCATTAGTAGGCCTTTTCCTAGTAGTGTGACAACCAGGTTCATACAGTTCCCCTGGAGTGGAGAGGCCAGTAATCTCAACGAGATCAAAGGCTTTGGCTTCATGATGGACATTGCCTGTCATCCACTCAAGGACCCATGTCGTTGTATCCCTGTTGTAGCCGCGAATGTGGAGGGTTGCATAGAATTGCAGTAGAAGCTCTTTATTCCAATGTTCCTTGTCAGTAACAAACTGCAGAAGGCCAGCATCATGAAAGCAGTCAAGGGCTTCTTCTAAGCAGGGCAGACCAGCAATGGCTTCGGTGTCCAGACGCATATGAGGAAATATGCGCTCCTGATTGTATAGAATACAGGAGTAGTAGCTGTGTTGCTGATAGCTCCAAAACCGATCTGATGATATTCTTGGCTTGGAATATGGGTTCTTGGCAGTATCAAAGAAGGTGTTGTGTGCAATGAAGCTGTTGACATTGAATGAGCCTGGTGCTGATGCAGTACCTGGGAACCTTGGCAGCCTTGGTTTTGACTTCTGAACCTGAGGCATGTGCTCCACATGATAGTCAAACTGAGGTCCAGGAGCAGGCAGAGGAACCAGAATTGGCCATCTGACAGGAACAAGCTCGCCTTGGTAGAATGCATGCTCAATGGTGTGGGGCCTTTGAGGCGGAGCAGGAGCAGTGACATCAGCAGAGGCGTCAGGCTGCACATTCATTGTCAGAGCATCAGTGGCTTCAAGCACAGTGTTCATCGCAGGCACCACATTGTCATCATCCATGACAACGTCATTGGCTTCAGTAGTGTTGTTGGTGGCCGCCTCAGGATTCTCAACCTCCACTTGAGTAGCTGGAGCGTCGGGCACAGACACTTTCTCCTCGAGAACAACTTCTTGGGTGGTAGGGGGGTAGCAACATGCTCTTCTTCTTGTCTTTCTTCGGCTGATGCAGCCGGATTGCCTTCAGCAACATAGGCTTCGGACAAGGGAACCATCACAGAAGGATTATCTTCAGGGAACACTTAATGTGCCACTGAGCTGGACTGGTTTGAGTCCTCTTCTGTGATGGTAGTCATGGAGACAGATGGCCTAAGACCTTTGTGAAGCCGTTGAAACACGGGCGACGCCTTTGGCGAGGGTGTGATCTTCATGTAATTATCATCATTCACCAACGGACTGGTGACTTGCGCTGGTGGAGGACGGGGTGTACTTGGTGAATCTTGATTCAGCCCACGAGGCATCTTAAGAGATTGACGTCAAAGGACGACCAATACTGATGAGCTCGTTGTTTGTGAGAACAGGCGATGATACCGTTGGGCACTCAATCTGAGGAAGGACTTCATCATCTTCTACATTGTCTTGGGGACTGTTGGTGTCAAAACCGGCGAATCTTGGGTAGGGGGTCCCGAACTGTGCGTCTAGGCGGATGGTAACAGGAGACAAGGGACACGATGTTTTTACCCAGGTTCGGGCCCTCTCGACGGAGGTAAAACCCTACTCTTGCTTGATTAATATTGATGATATGGGTAGTACAAGAGTAGATCTACCACAAGATCAGAGAGGCTAAACCCTAGAAGCTAGCCTATGGTATGATTGTTGTTCGTCCTACGGACTAAAACCCTCCGGTTTATATAGGCACCGAAGAGGGTTAGGGTTACACAGAGTCGGTTACAATGGTAGGAGATCTACATATCCGTATCGCCAAGCTTGCCTTCCACGCCAAGGAAAGTCCCATCTGGACACGGGACGAAGTCTTCAATCTTGTATCTTCATAGTCCAGGAGTCCGGCCAAAAGGTGATAGTTCAGCTATCCGGACACCCCCTAATCCAGGACTCCCTCAGTAGCCCCTGAACTAGGCTTCAATGACGACGAGTCCGGCGCGCATATTGTCTTCGGCATTGCAAGGCAGGTTCCTCCTCCGAATACTTCATAGAAGATTTTGAACACAAGGATAGTGTCCGGCTCTGCAAAATAAGTTCCACATACCACCGTAGAGAGAATAATATTTACACAAGTTCAATCTGTTGATGTATTCCGTGGCGTGACATCACACCATGGCCAAGCCTTTATTCGAATCATTTTACTATCCCACCTCAACGCGTTTAGCGAGGTGGTTTCCTTGGCACGTCTTGTCAAAGCAGAGATTGTGTCCCCTTATTCCGGGATTCTCATTAATACGGGCACGGGTAACCCAGTCGTGCCCATTGGCACGTCTCCTCTATCGAAGGCGAGTCCCGAACGGTCACGGGGAAGGCTCTTGATATTCAACCTCTTTATAAAGAGACCAAGGCTCCACTCCTTTCTTTCAATCTCAATCGAATCCGCCCCTCGCCTCGAGTTCCAACACCCAAAGCTCCAGATTCAGGCGCTTCGGACCTTCGATGTTGTCCGGCTCCGACCTGCAAGGCCGGTGGATGCCTTCCTCCGTTACAGAGGAAGACGTGCTAAAGCTAAGAGATGCCAGGTATCTAACCGGTGAAATTTCGCATAGGCTGCCTGCCCAAGGGCAGGTTATTCCCACTCCCAAGCCTGGTGAAAGCGTGGTGTTCGCGTCTCACTTTCTTCGGGGGCTAGGCTTCCCGACGGACCCCTTCGTGAGGGGGCTCATGTTTTACTATGGGTTGGAATTTCATGACTTGGATCCGGAGTCCATCCTCCACATCTCATCGTTCATTGTCGTATGCGAAGCCTTCCTCCGCATTACCCCTCACTTCAGATTGTGGCTCAAGACCTTCAAAGTGGAGCCGAAGATGATCAAGGGGCAGCAGGCAGAGTGCGGAGGGGCTGTTATAAGCAAGAATTCTGATGCTCCATGGCCCGAGGGCTCTTTTCAAGAGGAGCTCAACCTATGGCAACAGGAGTGGTTTTATATCACAGCTCCTAGGGGCACCAAATGGGTGGCGCCACCTGCCTTTCGCTCGGGTCCTCGACCACGGCTGGCATCATGGGTCAATAAAGTACTTGACTGAGGGTCGTCCAAGGACGTGCCCTTGTTGTAGGGCCGCATTCAAGATCTCCTAGAGAGAGAGATCACTCTGGTCGTAGTAGCGCAGGTCATGCTGATTCGTCGCACCCTGCCCTGCAAACGTCGCCCCCTCCGCCTGTGGGAATTTAACCCGGAGGGACCACGAGCTCTCCAACATTTTATGGGCGCAACGCCCATGGAGATGTACAAGCTTTTCTTCAGATCACAAGCGATGTGTCTGGACTTGACCGAGGACGCAGGTCTGACCTGCCATCACCCGGATACTCAAGTAAGTAGCCCTGTACCCGGACACGCTATCCCATATTTATCACGAACTTACCCTTTAAAAGAGTTGTTCCTTGAACAGGAGTGGATAGCGAAAGCAAAGTTAATCAGGTGTCTGGCCCCCCTCCCTGAGACCACGCCGGATCCCGTGTTAACGAGGATGCTGGAGGTTGCGCCTTCGGAAGAAGGTGAAGGGGGGAACAAGGAAGCTACCGCCTCCGCGAAGGAGGCTGTCAGGAAAGGAGGGATCGAGAATCCCTCCATCCAAGGGAAGAAGAGGACCGCCTCTGAAGACCCGGAGACCATGTTCTCAAAGCGGGGGAAGAAATCTTCGTCAGAGGGTCCTGCACCGAGGGATGGCTCGAACGCATTGTGCCCCCAAGGGGATCAGCCCTCCACCGAGCCTAAGTAAAAAGGGGAGTTTTTTTAAAAATAAAGGATACCCTGCCCTATTTCTGATGAAGATAACCGAAATTTTACCTTGTAGTTCGGATCTCAGCCTTCTCAGCAGAGCTCATCTTCGGGGGATCTTCGTCCAGAGATGATGGAGAGCGAAATGCCTCCCCCTGCCGTACCGTCTTGCGAGGGGGGCGACCCTGAGGTGTCGTCGCGGAGGGTTTCTCCGAGTCCGGCGGGGCCGGAAGGCAGTCGTATGTCCCCTCAAAGCCCTCCGCGTCCGGCCTTCGAAAAAGGCCATCGGACGAGTCCGGCACCACCTGGTGTATGGTCGGAGGAGCTGAAGGATCTGCTCGGGCGAGCGTCTATCTCAGAAGATCACCGTGCGTTAATGGGTATGGTGATTGAAAGGATTTCATCCGCTGAGAGCGGATTGCACGAAGCCGTCAGAAGTTTACTGACAGGTTTTGAGGTACGCAAAATGATGTACTTTCTGACAGTTCCGCATATAAAATGTGCCCTGTGTAGATAGTAGCCCCTGAGGCTCGGTATGTTGTCAAAAATGACAGCGCACCGAGGATCATAATCCCAGGTATAATGTGTCGCCCTTCCTATGTAGGTGGCGAAGGGTCCGGTGGCTAGCCGGACTGATGAATCTGCCGAACTAAAGCGGCAACTTGACGTGGCGGATGCCGACATCGCGCTTGTCAGTAAGCGACTTGACGAGTCACAAGGTATGCAATTTCTCCACAGACACCTGGTAAGGGAGCTTTGATGCCCATGCCTTACAACATGTATGCTTGACGCAGATGGTGCCGCTGCCATGGAGAACCTTCGGGCGGATCTCGCCCGAGCCAAGGAGCAGGCCAGAAAGAGTGATGCGGCTGCATTAAAGGCGGCCGAAGAGCTAAAAGCCGAATAGGCTGCTCACTGCCGAAGCAGGAAGGAAATGGCTGATATGGTCGTGAAGTTGAAGAATGCTGCCGACCGCTGCAAGCTTCTTGAAAAAGAAGATCGAGCGGTGCATGAGGACCTGAAGAAGGCCACTACCGAGGACAAGGATGCTCGCTCTACGATGAGAGCTATGAAGGAGGAGCTGCATCAGGCCGGAGATATCGCGGCTGGAAAGCCCGTTCTGCTGCGGAGGAAATTTGTGGATCCTAAATATGCTCAGTTGGACCGGCTGTGGTCCTATGGAGTGCGGAGGATGCTTATCTGGACTTGGCGGCAAGTGCCGCGGATGCGGCCGAACACTTCCAAGATCAAAAGGATCATGAAATGGAAAAGGTTTTTTGGTCACAGTTCCATAATCCAGAGCGCCCACTTCCATTAACCGATCGCTTGGCCGAATGGGCGGAGCTGAATAGGTTGTCCAGACTTGCCATGAAGGATGTCATGAGTCTTTTGTGGCCAAAAAGGCCCGAGCCGAAGAGTTATTTTGGCTTGGTGCAGCAGTTCCTTGGTGCGGTGCCGCATATCAATGCAATGAGGAGGTCGGCATGCATAGAGGGTGCGCAGATGGCTCTTGCCCGTGTCAAGACATACTGGGCGGAGATGAAGGCCACCGATGTTGCATCCCAAGATTCGGACGGAAGCCGAGTACCTGTCGAGCACTATTTTCAGGAAGTTCTGCAGGGCGCTCGTTTGATAGAGACGCAGTGCTCAAAGGATATTATGTTCGAATAACATGTATTATTGTGAAACAATGTATCGATGGAATATAAGAGATTTTTATACTTGTGCCTTTCAAGAATTAAAATACCTCCTGTGCGGCCGCTAATTTATATGTATATATAACCTGAAAGATGGCAGTCTTCGGCTTCAGTGCCCACTCATATAATGCGGGGGTGTTTGCAAAAGGCACATTTTCACACTTGATCCAACGTCTTGGTCCTATAAAGGAGGTGGTAGCGCAGCAAACTAGGCAACCGGACTATAATGCTTTATCACTTTCACTTAGCCATAGGAGTTTGACAGTGGGGCTACTATATAGCCCCTAGGGGCACCGCGCTCACCCGAATTCGGGGCGCGTATGTGCCTAACCGGGAAACGGCCCTTCGTCAATGCGGAGGAATCCTATAGATTCCGGCGTGTCATCGAGTGGTTGACCAGTCTCACGCTACATCATGACAGTCAGTTTTCGGCTTTCTCTACTGAGGTGCTCGCCTGGCCGAACCGGGGCACAATCATAGTAGTTCTCCTGGTGCCGCCTTGGCCGATAGAGCGGAACGTAAGGCAACAAAACACAGGAGCCGGGCAAACCCAACATTTGACCAAAGACATGATTCAGAGCTGATGCATATAAGGCCTAACTCGAGACGCCGAACACTCCCTAAGGTATTCGGTCTTTATGAAAACGGGCCGAACAACGCCCTTGGTAATAAGCCCCTGGTGTCTAGGTACGCGCAAAATTCTGACGTGGCCCGTGCCAAAATGCCAGCCTCCTCCTCGGTTATGGCAAGAAACCAGGGGATGTGTATCAACAAGAGACAGTAAAAAAGGTTTACGCAGGGTCTTAATCTGAAAAGAATCCTTGTCACGGGTCCCTACTGCACGTCTGCGCCTGTGTCTCCGTTGTGCCGTATCCTGGACGGGTGTAGCACGGTGTTCATCTGTAAAAGAGGGGAACTTAGTTGAAAAAGATCGTGCGAAAATGTAAGTTATACTAAATAAACAAAGTACAATTCAAAAAATGAATAAAATTGAGCTTTATTGTCTCTTGTTGTACATGCGCGGAGCCCCTTGTATAGGGGTATGCGGCTAGTAAGCCCTTGTATGTTTACGCCGGACTCGTCTAGCCGTGTCCGGGGTCTGAACGACCTGTTTAGGTGCTTTGATTGGTGAAGCCGGCTCAGTGTGTGGCTGTCAAGGCAGTCACACCATCTTCCGCGCTCGAGGAACACTCGGTATTTCCCTTTAAGGAGATGATGCCTCGCGGACCGGGCATTTTAAGTGTAAGGGATGCATAATGCGGTATTGCATTAAAGCGGGCGAAAGCTTCGCGTCCTAGTAGTGCTTGGTAGCTACTTGTGAACGGGGCGAGGTGGAAGGTTAACTTTTCACGGCGGAAGTTGTCGGGTAAGCCGAACACAACTTCTAGCAGTAGAGAGCCCGTACAATGGGCATATGGGCCTGGCATTACCCCTTGAAAGGAAGTGTTGCTATGGCGAATTTTGGTTGGGTCTATCCCCATTTTGCGGATTGTGTCCTGGTATAGTAGGTTTAGATCACTGCCGCCGTCCATTAGGACTTGTGTAAATTGGAGTCCGTCAATTATCAGATCTAATATCAAGGCAGTCCATCCTGCATTCCGGATATTTCTAGAGTAATCCTGATGGTCGAAGGTGATTGGTTTTAACAACCAGTGGCGGGACTCCTCTGGGATAGGCCGTATGGCGCGTACCTCTATGGGCACCGCTCTATTTTTCCCTTTTGTCACGTGAAGTGAGTTTACTATTTTGACTTCTTGTGGGAAATTCTTTTGTTTTCTGGTGCTCTGCTTGTGGGGTTCGTCATCGTCCTCGCTTGGTGTGTCGAGCCCCTTGTGTTCAGCGTTGAGTTTGCCAGTCTACTTGAAGACCCAACAATCTTTGTGGGTATGATTTGCAGGCTTCCCGGGAGTACTGTGGATTTGGCATATCTTGTCCAAGATTTTGTTTAAGTTAGATAGCTCGTCCCTGTTATCCTTAAGGGGCAGTTTTTTATGATTCTACCGAGAGCTTTTGAATCCGGCGTTGACTGCCGTGCTCTTCGGGCTGTTTCCCTTGGTCCGGCGCTGGTCCTTGCTGCGTTGCAGTTTCCCGTTTCCATCCCTGACTTCGGATGTACTTGGGTCACTGGTACTGCATCTTGCCAGCCAGCTATCCTCTCCTGCGCAAAAGCAGGTCATGAGGCTTGTTAATGCGGCCATTGTTTTTGGCTTTTCTTGGCCGAGGTGTCTGGCGAGCGTCTCAGACGTTGTGTTTGAAAGCTGCTAAGGCTTCGGCGTCCGGACAGTCGACTATTTGGTTTTTTTTAGTAAGGAATCTGTTCCAGAATTTTCGGGCTGACTCTCCAGGTTGTTGAGTTATGTGACTTAAATCGTCTGCATCCGGAGGTCGGACATAGGTCCCTTGAAAATTTGCCCGAAAAGCATCCTCGAGCTCTTCCCAACTTCCAACGGTGTTTTCGGGGAGGCTTTTGAGCCAATGCCGGGCTGGCCCTTTGAGCTTGAGGGGTAAGTATTTTATGGCGTGGAGGTCATCTCCTCTAGCCATGTGTATGTGGAGGATGTAGTCCTCAATCCAGACTCTAGGGTCTGTTGTTCCGTCGTATGCCTCTATGTTTACGGGCTTGAATCCTGCTGGAAATTCATATTCTAGAACCTCATCGGTGAAACATAGGGGGTGTGCGGCACCCCTATATTTAGGTGTACCGTAACATTCGGATACTTGATGTGTTGCATTTCTTACTAGAGCTTGCTTTCTTGGCCCGTAGATAGATCTAACTGGGCCATCTTTTTGATGCGAATCCATGTGTGGATCGCGTGCCAGCTTGTGTGCGCCACCGTTTGCCGCTCTATGTTTGCCATGGGGTCGTCTATCCGACCGGGTGGTCTCCTTGTTCTTTGATTGTGGGGGCTCTACGGCCTCCTCATCAAATTCGAGCAGTAGTTTTCGCTTCGGGTAGCTCGTTGTTCGGCGACTATTGCCGTATTTGTCTGTTGTGTTGAGTACTTTGCTCCATCTGATTTTGAGCGCATATTCCGCTGTTTGGAGCTTCCGCTTCTGCTTTTTCAGGCTACGCGCAGTGGCGACGAGCCTTTTGTGGAGGTTCTTCTGCTCCAGTAACTTGTCCGGCGTGAGATCGTCCGGACTGTTATCTTCGTCGGGGACGGATTGTTTATCCAGGTTGTCCTGTTCGGACGGTTGCTCGATGGCATGTTCGTCGTCCACCGGTTCGCCCTGCTCTATGGCTGGGTCTATATGGCTGCTGTCTTTGTCGAGGCGGGATTTTGAGCGGCGCTTACATCACCGTTTTGACTACTTTTCAAGGGAATGATCCCTCATGGCGTCCCGTTGTTCCTCGTTGTTGCTTCCTTTAGGTGTGTCCACCATGTATACATCATGAGATGAGGTGGCTATCCAGTGCCTTATAGGTGCTGGTTCATGCTTATCTCCTACATCGTCGTCCATACCGTCGATGTCTTTGGAGTCGAAATCGAGCACGTCGTTTAAACTTTCGACAGTGGCTACAAAGTGGGTGGTGGGTGGGCTTTGAATTTCTTCGTCGTCCGCATCCCAACCTTGTTGACCATAATCCGGCCAGGGCTCTCCTGATAAAGAGAGAGACTTTAGTGAATTCAGGATGTCGCCAAAGGGCGAGTGCTGAAAGATGTCCGCGGTGGTGAACTCCATGATCGGCGCCCAATCGGATTCGATTGGCAGGGGAGCAGAAGGTTCGGAGTCCGGCACCTTGGAGTCATGAGCTTCGCAAAGGACAGGGTTGGTGTTTGGCTCAATCGCCATAGAGATAGCAGCCCCTGAGGCGGTGTCCAGCCACCCGTCCTCGATAGGCGCAGTCGGCTCCGAGCTAAGGGTCGGAGCGGACACTTGTGCGGCCTCCAGGACACTGTCCGGCGGCAAAGCTAGATCATGCCCATCGTGACAGTGCGGCGCGCTTGGCTGTGGCTCGAACCCGTCGATGATCAAGTCTCCGCGAACGTCAGCCGTATAGTTCAAACTTCCAAATCTGACATGATGGCCAGGGGCGTAGCTTTCAATCTGCTCCAGATGGCCAAGCGAATTGGCCCACAGTGCAAAGCCGCCGAATACGAAGATCTGTCCGGGGAGAAAAGTCTCACCCTGGACCGCATCGTTGTTGATGATCGGAGAAGCCATCGGGCCTAAAGATGACGACACAGAGGAACTCTCAATGAAAGCACCAATGTCGGTGTCAAAACCGGCGGATCTCGGGTAGCGGGTCCCAAACTATGCATCTAGGCGGATGGTAACAGGAGACAAGGGACACGATGTTTTTACCCAGGTTCGGGCCCTCTCGACGGAGGTAAAACCCTACTCCTGCTTGATTACTATTGATGATATGGGTAGTACAAGAGTAGATCTACCACGAGATCAGAGAGGCTAAACCCTAGAAGCTAGCCTATGGTATGATTGTTGTTCGTCCTACGGACTAAAACCCTCCGGTTTATATAGGCACCGAAGAGGGTTAGGGTTACACAGAATCGGTTACAATGGTAGGAGATCTACATATCCGTATCGCCAAGCTTGCCTTCCACGCCAAGGAAAGTCCCATCCGGACACGGGACGAAGTCTTCAATCTTGTATCTTCATAGTCTAGGAGTCTGGCCAAAAGGTGATAGTTCGGATATCCGGACACCCCCTAATCCAGGACTCCCTCAGGGACCAATGTCTTCAGTCGCGATGGGGTCAACGACTGGAACTTCTTGAGCTTCAGGAGCCTCTGTGGAAGCAGACTCATGAACGATCAACTGACGCTCTTGATTTTCAGGGTTAGGATGAGCAAAGGCAATGGGTTCAACAACAAGGGGCTCTGTGGGAGCAGCCCGATCTCTCTTCTTGGTTTTTCTCTTCTTGGGGGTGGTGCATCATCAGCAGTGCGCTTGATTTTTCGCTTTCTGGCTTCGGCTTCGGCTACCTTGGTTTTCTACTGATCTGAAGCCACTGTGGGGACCTTAGGCTTCGAGCATGTCATGCTGGCTGGGAAGACAATGTGAGGTTCTTCCCTCCGTGGAGCTTCAGTCTGGGCCACAGTATGCTTCTTCTTCTTCTTGGCAGCCATCTTGGGGTCAATGCCAGGACGCCCAAGAGCCTTGCGCTTTTCAGCTTCGTTGTAAGCCTGAACACACTTGGCAGCGAGATTTTTCATGCGCTCTCTTGAGCCTTTGGCTTCCTCACGTTTCTTACGAAACGCCTCCTTGAGGTCATTCAACATCAGCTTGAATTTCTGGACATCAGCCAGACTAAGCTTGGCCACATGCTTCTTGAGCTGCTCTTTCTCAAAATCAATCTTGTGCGTCAACTCAACAATTCGCTGAGCCAGAGCCAGCTCAGGAGCAATTGCGCCTTGAAAGGAGACGCTGGTGCCAATGGGGAGTTGAAGATCATCAAAACTGAGATCTTGATTGTCAAACCACTCGTCAATGAAATTGTGCAAGATATTCACATCGAAGAGAGGCAGATCATTGAAGATCTACGCCTCTTGCTTACTCTTGATCAGCTGCTCAAGAGCATCATTGCCAAATTCTTCATCTGAAGACAGATCAATGGCTTCAGATTCGTTCCTCAGAATGGCAACTAGTGTCAGTGCTTGACTGGATCTCTGAACAGTTTTCTTCTGTGGCTTCTCATGCTTCATGGAGATGCGAGTGAGATCTTCAGAGGTGTTACTGGGAGCAGGAGGCGCGGTTGCCAATGGCTTCACTCAATAAGCTTTTGGAGCAGCAGATGATTTTGAAGCTTTAGCCTTCTTTTGCTTCTGCAGCTTTGAAGTAGGAGCTGGAGCCTCATCAGTGTCAGCACCATCATCAGAATGATCCACTTTGGCACCTTGGACAGCAATGTGTGTGATGAGGCCTGCAAGGTTGTAGAAGGGGCCGATCCTGTTCTCATTGGCTTCACGTGTGCCATCTTCCCGAGGTGAAGAAGGACCAGGGTTGAAGTCAAGTCCTAGAGCCTTCTTGTTCTTCGCAGTTGAGTCTTTGGCGAACTGGTAGTTGCGCTTGAACAGATGGTCTTCACGGCACCACAGTAGAGAAGAAGGGTCAGCGTTCTCTGGCTGTGGTCCGTGAATCATGCACGGATAGAATTCTCGTTGAATGGCTTCAGGAAGGGACTGGGGTTGAAGATTTTTGTACAAAATATCTCCATAGGGTCCCTTGATGGCATTCTTCTCTGCATATTCTTTAGTGACGAAGTGGTACTTGAACCATTCCTCTGCCCAATATCTTCGAATCCACTGGATTTGATTCTTGCAAGCTGTATAGGTTTCCTCAGGGTCTGTCTTGTACAGCTCGTGCAAATCTGGAGGCAAATCCTTGGAAGTGTTCCCAAGGCGCTGTCTGCCACCCTTTCTTGCTGACTTCTCAGTGGCCATGAAGCTTAATTTGAAAGGCTTCAGTACTTGCAAGGGCTTCAGACGGCTGGTCAAACAAGAACTGGCTTCAGGTGAATTGATGTGACTCTGTAAGAATTCTGCAAACAAATGCAGACTATGAGAACCAAGGGATTCTCCCACGGACATGTACCTGTGACAGCATTAGAGGTGCGAGGGAAGGGGTAGAGGTCATATGCATTCTCAGAAGATTTTGAAGATAAATCAGTTTGAATACATTGACCTCATAACGCGAAGACATTCACTTATTTGATGAGAGTTGGTTCCAGAGTTGTACAAATCCAAGAATAAGTATAAGTGAGGAATCTAACTTGTAACGAATCATAAGTGAATAGACTAGGCGGAGTATGAGATGCAGAAGGAGATAGATTCAACTTGGAAATCTAGAAACCACTTTTGGTAAACAAGGATGAATCTATCAGATCGAAAAGACGGTAAAAAGGGAAATTTAATTACCACACGAAGAACTGCTAGACGGAGCGAAGTTGGAGGCCGAGCAGTTCAATCTTCCGTGCCCTAACTTGGCAACGGAAGACACCTATGGTGACAACGGAGGGGACGAGGTCTGCGGCCAGCGTGAGGACGGTGTCAAAGAAGTCGCGACAGCTAAGCGCTTCGTCGTCGGCGACGTCGAGAGCTAGCGGAGGCGCTAGGGTTTGCGAGAGGTGGCGAGGAGGAAGAAGAATTTTTTGACCGAGACGTGACGGGTATTTATAAGGAAAGAGACGGCACGACGCAATTACGCAGGTGCCCCTCACGGTTCACATCTGACGGACATGTGGCAAGCATGCAACACCTTGGGAGTTGTTCCATGTTCCCATGCACGCCTGGATTGTCGGGGTGGTCATTCCGAATTCTCCGGGTTTCAGGCAAAAAGGATATAGCATTAAAAGCAGATATAAATGTTTGTCAGGTTGACTTCAGCTGGCAAGGTCTCAGTGAAGACAATCGACAGTTTTCAATAGAATTCATATGATTTGGACAGATAGAGTTGAGGTAGAAGCATAGATAGGTTAGGGTCCGATCACATTCACTTAGTTCAAAAGAGTCACCACGAAGTCATAGCTATAAGTGAATGCTATAGAGGACAGAACACAAATAAATATATATAGCTAGTATAAGGCCAAATCAAGCAATTGAAGATAAACTTGAATATAAGTCAAGGATGGATATGAATCCAATATGAAGACGATGCAAACATAACGCCAAGAGAGACACTTCAAACAAAAGTTTGGTGGTGGCTTTACCCACCATATAGGAAGTATTAGACCCAGACAAGGCACACAATTATCGTGGTGCTCCGAAGTCAAATTCCGCATTGATGTATTCACACTTAGAGTGTATGTCTTCATTGATTGAAGATATACATTACTTCATGTGTTGCACATCTAAGTCATCAAAATGCATAAGTGTTAGGATGTGTGCCTATTCACAGGACATTTGAGGATTCCAAGATATTTAGCTCACACCGCAACTTGCAAAACCTTTTCTCATCAAAGGGCTTCTGAAGATATCAGCCAACTGCTCTTCTATCTTGACATGAATGATATCAATATCTTCCTTCATAACATGATCTCTGAGAAAGTGATGACGAATTTCAATGTGCTTTGTCTTCGAGTGTTGAACTGGGTTGTTGGCAATCTTGATGGCACTCTCATTGTTGTAGTAGAGAGGCACATTCTTCAGATGGATACCATAGTCCTTGAGAGTTTGCTTCATCCAGAGAAGCTGAGCACAGCAAGATCTAGCAGCAATGTATTCAGATTCAGCAGTGGAGAGGGATACACAGTTCTGCTTCTTTGAAGACCAACAGACAAGAGATCGTCCCAGAAAGTGACATGTGCCTGATGTGGACTTGCGATCAACCTTGTCACCAGCATAATCAGCATCTAAGAATCCAACTAGATCAAACTCTGAGCCCTTTGGATACCATAATCCTAGTGTTGGGGTGTAAGCCAAATATCGAAGAATTCGCTTCACAGCTAAGTGATGCGATTCCTTTGGTGCCGCTTGGAACCGGGCACACATGCAAACACTAAGAATTATATCTGGCCTAGATGCACATAAGTAAAGCAAAGAACCAATCATGGAGCTGTATACCTTTTGATCGAACTCTTTACCATTGTCGTCGGGACCCAGATGACTTTTGGTTGGGATTGGCGCCGTGTATCCTTTGCAGTCTTGCATTCCAAACTTCTTCAGGCAGTCTTTGAGGTATTTTTCTTGAGATATGAAGATGTCGTTGCGTTGCTGACGGATTTGGAGACCCACAAAGAACTTCAGCTCGCCCATCATGGACATTTGATATTGCTCTTGCATCATGTGACCAAACTCATCACTATATTTCTTGTTGGTGCAGCCGAATATAATGTCATCCACATAGATTTGGCACACAAATAGTTCACCATCATATGTCTTCGTGAAAAGCGTAGGGTCTAGTGAACCAGGTTTGAAGCCTTTGCTCTTCAGGAAGTCTTTGAGCGTATCATACCAAGCTCGAGGAGCTTGTTTGAGGCCATATAGTGCCTTGTTGAGCTTGTATACCATATCAGGATGTTTTGGATCTTCAAAGCCGGGAGGTTGTGCGACATATACTTCTTCTTCTATCTTTCCATTGAGAAAGGCGCTCTTCACATCCATTTGATACAGAAGGATGTTGTGATGATTTACATAGGCAAGCAGTATGCGAATGGCTTCAAGTCTTGCCACCGGAGCAAATGTTTCATCGAAGTCAATTCCTTCCACTTGAGTGTAACCTTGTGCAACAAGACGAGCCTTGTTTCTGACCACTTGACCATGCTCATCTTGCTTGTTGTGATATATCCATTTGGTGCCAATGCTATTGTGCTTCCGAGGATCAGGACGCTTGACCAATTCCCACACATTATTCAGCTCGAACTGTTGAAGCTCTTCTTGCATAGCTTGAATCCATTCAGGTTCCATGAAGGCTTCATCAACTTTCTTGGGTTCAGAGATTGAGACAAATGCAAAATGCCCACAGAAGTTGGTTAGCTGTGTTGCTCTTTGAGTTGCTTTTGAACGAGTGAGTGGACCAGGTGCATTCAAGTTGTCAATTATTTTCTCAATCTGAACTTCATTTGCAACACGAGGATGAGCAGGACGAAGATTTTGCTCTTGCTGATCAATGTCATTAGTTGAGGGATTGTCTTCAGGCTGAGCATTGTCTTCAGGTTGATTAGGTGCAGAAATGACAAGCTCCTCTTCAGTTTGATTCTCAGAAGGTATGATATCTCCAATTCCCATCTGCTTGATAGATTCACTTGGAGGTACTTCATCTAGCACATTTGGCAGGTGCTCTCTTTGCGAGCCGTTAGTCTCATCGAACCGCACATCCATAGTTTCAACCACTTTATAGTGAAAGAGGTTGAAGACTCTATAGGAGTGTGAATCCTTTCCATAACCAAGCATAAAACCTTCATGTGCTTTCGGTGCAAATTTTGAAGTGTGATGTGGATCCTTGATCCAGCACCTAGCACCAAATACTCTGAAGTAGCTTACATTTGGCTTCTTACCAGTTAGGAGCTCATAGGATGTTTTCTTCAGAAGCTTGTGAAGATAAACACGGTTGATGATGTGGCAAGCAGTGTCAATAGCTTCAGGCCAGAACTTCCGCGGAGTCTTGTACTCATCAAGCATCGTTCGGGCCATCTCAATGAGAGTTCTGTTCTTGCGCTCGGCGATGCCATTCTGCTGAGGTGTATAAGGAGCAGAGAACTCATGAGTGATACCAAGTGTATCCAGATAGAGGTTGAGGCCAGTGTTCTTGAACTCGGTGCCATTGTTGCTTCTGATGTGCTTGATCTTGATGCCATAGTTCGTCATGGCACGATTGGCAAAGCGTCTGAAGACATCCTGCACTTCAGTCTTGTAGAGGATTATATGGACCCAAGTATATCTAGAGTAATCATCAACAATGATGAAGCCATACAGGCAAGCAGTAGCAGTGAGAGTAGAGTAGTGAGTAGGGCCGAATAAGTCCACGTGGAGCAGCTCGAAGGGTTGAGATGTAGTCATGATTGTCTTCGAGGGATGCTTGGCCCTAGTCATCTTTCCAGCTTCACAAGCGCCACATATATGGTCCTTCTTGAACTTGACGCCTTCGATGCCCACGACATGCTTCTTCTTCGCGAGAGTGTGCAAGTTCTTCATGCCTGCATGTCCTAGCCTTTGATGCTAGAGCCAGCATTCTGAAGCCTTTGCTAGAAGACATACGGCCATCTGTGGTCCTGCTGAGAAATCTACCATATATAGATCGTCTTTCTGATACCCTTCAAAGACTAGAGACTTGTCAGATTCCATTAGTACAAGTCATCGATATTTTCCAAATAGCACAATCATGTTTAAGTCACAAAGCATTAAGACAGACATTAAGTTGAAACCAAGGGATTCAACAAACATCACTTTATCCATGTGCCAATCCCTTGATATTGCAACTCTGCCTAGACCCAATACCTTGCTTTTACCAGTGTCAGCAAATGTGATGTGACTTTTTTCTGATGGACGTAGCATTGAATCCATCAGAAGACTTCGATCGCCCATCATGTGGTTAGTGCATCCACTGTCCATAATCCATTTTGAAGTACGAGGTGTCGTAGCCTACAGTGCAGTTTGGGGGATAGGCTTCACCAAGCGAGTTGTGAAGCATAAACATTTGACGAACAAGTGGAACATGAAAATTCAGATCTTGGTTAGGATAGATAGGGTGAGTATCAAGGAATCCTGGAATGAAGTACATAGTAAGACCATTTGGGAATTTTATCTTGTGCCCCACAAGATGGTTAAGGTCCCCAGCATTAGTTTTGGACGCCTTTGATTTCCGGCTAGAGACATTTCCCTGCAAAGGAGAGTTAAGTTTTCTTAACCACCCACATTTTCAGGGGTGGCTTAGAAGCAATGAGTCTAAGTGCAGCATCTGAGAACTTCGGCTTTGGGGCCCTAGTAAACAGCCTTGCAGGTGGTGAGTAATACTCATAGGAATAAGCAGAAAAATTCTTTGTTTTATGAACATAGCGGTTTGAGGAAACACGCTCATATTCATGGGTCTGAGTATGATTTCCCTGCAAAACATTGACGTTAGGGTGACTCAGATGAGTCCTCGGTCTATATGAATCTTTTGGACCATATGAAGCCTTTGGTATGGGATTTGTCTTCTTCACAGGTGGTGTCATGATGACATTCACTGGAAGATTCTCAAGACAACTTTTGGGAACCCATATCTTCTTCATAGGTGGCTCATTCCTGCAGTTAGTACCAATATACCTGGCAAACACTTCACCATTCTAATTCTTAAATAGTTTATAGTTTGCATCAAAGGATTCATCAATGATAATGGGGTTAGCACAAGTGAAACCAGATAAGGTGGATGGATCAACTGAAGGTTCCTTTGCAGCAACCCATGTGGTTTTGGGGTACTGCTCAGGCTTCCAGTACGACCCATCAACATTCATTTTCCTCTCGAACCCAACACCCTCTTTCCTAGGGTTTCAGTTCAGAATTTGCTTTTTGAGAAAATCACATAATGTCTAATGCCCTTTGAGTCTTTTGTACATCCCTGTCTCAAGCAGTGTCTTCAACCCGCATACTCATCAGCAATAGTAGTGGTATCCTCAGCAGAGGGGTTAGTTACCACATCAGAAGTTGAAGATATTGCAACAGTAGCAGCAGCAGAACATTCAGCAACAGAAGCGGCGTTATCACGCTCAATGCATTTTAGGCATGGTGGTTCAAATCCTTCCTGAGCGGGACTGATTTGTTGGGCGTGAAGTGACTCATTCTCCTTTTGAAGATCTTCATGATCCGATCTCAATTTCTCAAGTTCCTGCTTCCTTTGAAGATAACCATAGGAAAGCTTTTCATGAGAAGTTGTGAGCGATTCATGTCAACCTTCAAGTTCCTGGTACTTAATATGAAGATTTTTTATGTCTTCAATTAAGGACTGAGACTTGGTCATTTTCGCATCCAACAGGTCATCGCTTTTGTGTAACAGTTTTTGAGTATGTTCCATAGCTTTCTATTGTTCAGTTGCAATTTTAGCAAGTGTTTTGTAACTAGGTTTGGATTCGCCATCAGAGTCATCTTCACTTGATGTTTGAAAGTAAGCATCACGTGATTTTACCTTGGCACCACGTGCCATGAAGCAGTAGGTGGGAGGCGAGTCGTCCTTGTCATTATCGTCACCATTGGTGACGGAGCCAGTATCTTCGGTGTTGAAGATGGACTTGATGACGTAGGCTGTAGCCAGAGGCAGACTCGCAACACCAGAGTCCGACTCCTCCTCAGATTCCACCTCCACCTCCTCAGAAGCCGACTCCTCCTCTGAATCCATTTCCTTGCCAACAAAAGCACGGGCTTTGCCAGATGAGCTCTTCTTGTGTGACGAAGACTTGGAAGAAGACTTTGAGGATTTCTTCTTCTTCTTGTCATTAGAATCATATACTTTTCTCTTCTTCTTCTTCTTCTCATTGTCCCACTGTGGACACTCAGAGATGTAGTGACTAGGTTTCTTGCACTTGTGACAGGTTCACTTCTTGTGATCATAGGCAGAGGCTTCATCATTCCTTGAGCTGGATCGTGAAGACTTTCTAAAGCCTTTCTTCTTGGTGAATTTCTGGAACTTCTTCACAAGCATATCAAGCTCCTTTCCAATGTCTTCAGGATCACCAGAACTGCAGTCAGATTCTTGTTCAGATGAGGAAGCAACAGCCTTTGCCTTCAAAGCTCGAGTTCGACCATAGTTGGGGCCATAGATATCTCGTTTCTCAGGTAGCTGGTACTAATGTGTGTTGAGCCTCTCAAGTATGTCAGACGGATCGAGAGTCTTAAAATTAGGGCGTTCTTGTATCATCAGGGCTAAGGTGTCAGATGAGCTGTCAAAAGATCTCAGTAGTGTCTTCACTATCTCATGCTTCGTGATCTCAGTGGCGCCGAGTGCTTGGAGCTCATTTGTGATATCAGTGAGGCGATCAAATGTGAGCTGGACATTCTCGTTGTCGTGTCTCTTGAAGCGGTTGAAGAGGTTGCGGAGAGTACTGATACGTTGATCTCGCTGAGTTGAGACGCCTTCATTGACCTTGGAGAGCCAGTCCCAGACTAGCTTCGACGTTTCCAGAGCACTCACACGGCCATACTGTCCTTTGGTAATGTGACCACAGATGATGTTCTTGGCAGTAGAGTCCAGTTGAATGAACTTCTTGACATCAGCAGGGGTGACACCTTCACCAGTCTTGGGAACGCCGTTCTTGACGACATACCATAGATCGACATCAATGGCTTCAAGATGCATGCGCATCCTATTCTTCCAGTAGGGATATTCAGTGCCATCGAAGATGGGGCACGCAGCGGAGACTTTGATTATCCCTGCATTCGACATAGCTAAACTCCAGGTGGTTAAATCGAAACACACAGAACAAGGGAGTACCTTGCTCTGATACCAATTGAAAGGGCTAGTTATCGACTAGAGGGGGGTTGAATAGGCGATTTTTATGAAAGTCTTCAAAACGTGGGAGTTTCAAAGACAAACAATATAAACAACACTATTCGATTGAAGCGGAAGGTAGACTACGCTAGACAAGCCATAGTCAAGTATTCAATGAAGTGAAAGCTCGAAGACTAATAGCAACTAGATAGTAAAGATCAGGATGGAAGATAGTATGAAGCCAATCAAAACAGGTAGTCACACAGTGAAGTCAAACAGATAATGCAAGCAGGCAATGACTTCACGAAGACAAACTGTAAGTAAAGAGAAGTAAGAGATAGAACCAGTGGCTTCAGAAGGACAGGGATTTGTTCGACCAGTTCCAATTGTTGTGATAACTGTACATCTGGTTAGGGAGGCTAAGATTCAACTCAGAAGACCGCGTCTTCACCTTATTCCCCTTGAGCTAAGGACACTTAGTCCCCGCCCAATCACTCTGGTAAGTCTTCAAGGTAGACTTCCGAACCTTCACAGACTTCGTTCACCGGCAATCCACAATGGCTCTTGGATGCTCAGAATGCGACGCCTAACCGGCTGGAGGATTCACAGTCCTCAAGTGTAATAAGTCTTCAGATCACGCGGACAGAAAGACTTTAGTGATGCCAAACACTCTTTGGGCTTTGGGTGGTTTGGGCTTTGTCCTCGCAAGGATTCTCTCTCAAAACCTTCGGCGGTGGGTTGCTCTCAAACGACAAAAGCCGTATACTAACTCTGAGCAGCCACCAATTTATGGTGTAGGGGGTGGGCTATTTATAGCCACTGGGCAACCAGACCGGATTTGTCTGAAATGACCCTGGGTCACTAAGGAGCTGACACGTGTCGCAACGGTCAGATTTCAAACACACGCGGCAGCTTGACTTGGGCTACAAGTCAAGCTGACTCATCCGACTCTGGATAAGATTTGCTCTCATTGTCTTCGCTCGAAGACATAGGATTTGGTTGAGCATCACTTCAGTCACTCTCACTTTGTTCACTTGGACCCCACTTAACAGTGCGGTGGTTCCTATGACTCAACAAAGAAGAAAGGAGAACAACGAAATAACTAAGTCTTCGCGCTCCATACTCTTCACTCAATGTCTTCTCATGTCACAGTCTTCAATGTGAATGGCTTCACAGACCACCATTGTCTTCGATGTCTTCACACATTTTTAGGGGTCATCTCCGGTAGGTAAACCGAATCAATGAGGGACTACTACCTATGTTATCCCTCAATTCTCACAAACACATTAGTCCCTCAACCAGGTTTGTCGTCAATACTCCAAAACCAACTAGGGGTGGCACTAGATGCACTTACACCAATGCTTAGGTCACTTAGAGGCTTTTGGATATGAACAAAGCTCGTGGGTTTCCAGGTATGCTTGGCTACGTTTATTGCATGCACTATAGTTGGAAGAAATGCCCTGCAACATGGCATGTACTGTTTAAAGAACACAACAAGGATGCCAACATCATTCTTGAGGATGTGGTCAATCTGGAGACGTGAATTTGGCATCCATATTTTGGGATTCCTGGATCTTGCAATGATATCAATGTGCCCCAGCGGTCACCTCTCTTTGCGAAGTTAGCCAATGGGGAATTATCACCAGTGGAGTTCCAAGAATATGAACACACCTACAACATGAGCTACTACCTTGTGGATGGGATATATTCAAAGTGGGGCTACTTTTGTGAAGCAATTGTAAGCCCCCGAGGTAAGAAATAAATCTACTTCCATAATGCTCAAGCGGACACTAGGAAGATGTGGAGATGACTTTTGGGATTTTGCAAGCCCAATTTGCTATTGTGCGAGGACCGGCTAGGTTTTCGGATCAAGAGATCCTTTGGTACATCATGATAGCTTGCCTAATCATGCACAACAAGATAATTGTGAATGACCATAGCAAAAAAATTGGATTACACCTTATATGAACTCATGGGAAAATCGGTGTGGTCGTGTAGAAGGCAAGACCGAGTCTGACACTTTATTGGGGCGTGCCATGACATTAGAGATCCCGATACGCATGGAGACCTTCAAATAGATTTCATGGAGGAGTGGTGGGCATGGTATCTCTATGTGTTTTTGTCATGTGTGATGAACTTTGTTGTATTATTTGATGGCCAAATAGATCTCATGGAGGAGTGGTGGGCAGGGTATCCCATTTTTTCTGTATATATTTCTCAATACATGTCTGATACATCTTCAACATATCAATATTTTTAATCATTTAATGATATTATATTTACACTTTTATTTAATTTATATGCCATTTTATATTGTTTTTATGGACTAATTAACCTATTAACTCACTCCCCAGTGTCAGTTGTTGTTTTCTGCATGTTTTTGGTTTTCCAGGAAATCCATACCAAATGAATCCAAACATGACGAAACTTTTTGATTGATTTTTTCTGGACAAAAAGAGACCCTAGAAGCTTTGGGAGGAAATCAGATGATGCATGAGGGAGCCACAAGTCAGGGGCGTGCCATGTGGGGTAGGGCGCGTCCAAGTGCCTTATGGGCCCCCTTTGCCTCTGTTTGACCTAATTCCGGCGCTAAAAATTGCCATATATCCAAAAACCCTTAAGAGAGGTCCTGAAACAATTCTTCCATTGCTGCAAGCCTCTATTCTTCCGTGATCCGATCTGGAGGCCTTTTCTAGTACTCTATCGGAGGAGGAAACCATTGGGGAGGGAATCTTCATCAACCTTGCTGCCTCCATGATGATGTGTGAGTAGTTACCACAGGACCTACCGGTCCACAGAAGTAGCTAGATGGCTCTCTCTCTCTCTCTCTATTGTTCTTCAATACAATGATCTCATCTGAGATCAACCAGATGTAAACTTTTGTGGTGCGTTTGTTGGGATCCGATGAATTGTGGGTTTATGATCAGATTATTCATAGAATGTATTTGAATCTTTCCTGAGATTTATTTATGTGTAATTTTGTAGCTATGCATGATTTCCGATCTATGAGTTTTCTTTGGCCAAGTTGATGGTTAGATCTTCAAATGAAGTGGTGCATAGTAGTAGGTTCAATCTTGCAATGTCCTTACTCCATGACAGGAGGAGTTACAAGGCACATATTTGTATTGTTGCTACAAAGGGTAAAATGATGGGGTTTGAACATATTTCATGGCCTTATTATATCTACATTATGTCATCTTTCTTAATGTGTTACTATGTTTGTCATGAACTTAATACTTTGAGATGCATGCTGGATAGTGGTCTAGGGCTGGAGTAATAGTAGTAGACGTTAGTGAGTTTAATGGTCTACTTGTCACGAACGTGATGCCTATATAATAATTATGCCATGGATGATCATCATAACTATGTCCTTTTTTATAAATTGCTTAACGGTAATTGTTTACCCATCGATGTTATTTATGAGAGAGATGCCTCTAGTGAACGCCATGGACACCGGGTTCATTCACTTTGTATTAAAACAAATGTTACAATTCCTTGTCGTTTTCTCTTACTTTTATTTATTATATCTACCACTACTAGAATTAATACTTGCAACTAGCAAGAACAAGGGGAGTGACACCCCTTGCCTTTGTTGGGTGAAAGCATTTGTTTATGTGTGTTTGTGTGTCTGTGTAGGTACTATCAATGTTGTTTGCATGTCGTCTCCTATTGGTTCGATAAACCTTGGTTCTTAACTGAGGGAAATACTATTTGCTACTATACTGCCTCACCCTTCCTCTTCGCGGAAATACCGGCAATATCACAAGTAGTAGAAGAATTTCTGGCATAGTTGCCGGGGAGATGGAAATTTCACTTCCCGTCAACTTGTCATTTCTGGCACCGTTGCCGAGGAGAAGAAAATTGCACAAACAAACCAGGTGCCTTCGCACACATTTATCATTTGCTTGTTCTACTTTATTTGTCATTTGCCTTTTATTTCCTTCTATTTTTTATCTTCCCTACTTCTCTTAAAATTAAAAATACCAAAAATATCCATGTCACTATCTATGCTTGTGTTGCCATGTGCCCTCTATTTGCTTGCATCTTCGCTTGCTAAAAATTAATGTGGATCCTTCTCCATTAGCTGAACTTTTCAAAAATTCTAATTATGATAAACCAATTGCTAGTGATGAAAATGCTATTGCTATAAGCTCTATGATAGGAAATATGAAGTTGAGTGGGCTTCATTATCTTTTATGAAGTTCTTCTTAAAAATCATGAATCTGAAAATGGTTATGAAATGTTAAAAGAAAAAGTTTATAAAGTGATTCATGATAGTTGCTTTAATGAACAAAATGATTATAATGAATTAGTATGAATTCCATGAATGTCAATTGTTCTAATGATATGCAAAGCTACAAGCTTGGGGATGATGAGTGATGTCTACTATGCAACATTATTCTTGTACACTCTGTTGGGCCTCCAAGCGCAAAGTTTTGTAGGACAACAACAAATTTCCCTCAAGTGGATGACCTAAGGTTTATCAATTTGTGGGAGGTGTAGATTGAAGATGGTCTTGCTAGTTGTGAGCTGTGTTGGGATTTTTCCCAAAGAGGAAGGGCGGAGCATATAGTAGCTGATAAGTATTTCACTCAGTGAGAACCAAGGTTATCGAACCAATAGGAGAATCACACAAAGCATAGTGAACAACACCTGCACAGACAAGAGCAAATACTTGCACCCAACGCAGGCAATAGTGTTGTCAGTCCCCTTGAACTCGTTACTTGCAAGGATCAAATCTGGTAGTGGTATATATAAATTGCAAAACAAAATAAAAATAAATAAATTGCAACAAGGTATTTTTGGTTTTAGTAAGATGATAAAAGTAGACCCGGGGGCCATAGTTTTCACTACATGGCTTCTCTCTTGAAACATAGCATACGATGGGTGAAGAAATTATTGTTGGGCAATTGATAGAAAGAAAAGCGCATGGTTATGATGTTATTCATGGCAATGATCATGTATATAGGCATTACTCTGTGACAAGTAGATCGAAACGATTATGCATCTACTACAGTTACTCGACCAATCGACCGCTATCCAGCATGCATCTATGGTATTAAGTTCATGAAAAACATAGTAATGCTTTAAGTAAGATGACATAATGTAGACAGAATAAACTCAAGAAATATGAATAGACCCTGTCATTTTACCCTTAATGGAAACAATACAAGTACATGCCTCGCTACCCCTGCCATCACTGGGTGAGGACACCGCAATATTGAACCCATTACAAAGCAACTCTCCCACTGAAGATAAATCAATCTAGTTGGCCAAACCAGATAGATAGACCAGAGAGAAATACAAAGCTATGACAATTATGCATAATAAAGTACATCAAAGACTCAATTGCTTTCAATGAATAATTTGATCATAAACCCACAATTCACCGGATACCAACAAACACACTGCAACAGAAGATTACATCGGATAGAACTCCATGGAGATTTTGGAGAACATTGTATTGAAGATCAAAGAGAGAGAAGAAGCCATCTAACTACTAGATATGGACCCGTAGGTCTATGATAAACTACTCACACATCATTGGAGGGCAGCAAGGTTGATGTAGAAGCCCTCCGTGATCGATTCCCCCTCCGGCAGAGTACCCAAAAAGGCCTCTAGATTGGATCACAGAAGAACAAAAGTTTGCTGCAGCATAAAAAGTCTTTTGGGTGGCTCTCTGTTTGTTTCAGGATTTATGGGAATTTATAGAGCTGGAATTAGGACAAACGGAGCTCTATGGATCCCACAAGCTCAGGAGGCGCGTCTGGGGAGCTTGTGGCGCTCTTGTAGCTTCCCCGATCTCCTCATGAGGCTCCTAGGGTCCCTTCTGGTCCAGAAAAAATGATTGCAAATATTTATCATGTTTGGACTTAATTTGGTATTGATCTCCTGAAAAACCAAAAACATGCAGAAAACAAGAACTGACGTTGGGCACTGAGTTAATAAGTTAGTTCAAAAATGATAAAAAATTGCATATAAAGCATCTAAAATTGATAATATAATAGCATGAAACAATCAAAAATAATAGATACATTGGAGATGTAACATCATCCCCAAGCTTAATTCCTACTCGTCCTTGAGTAGGTAAATGATAAAAAACAGAATTTTTTATGTTGAGTGCTACCTAGCATGTTTATCATGTAGTCTCTTCTACGACATAAATATTGAGAAATGATGAAGTAATTGATATCAACATAATAGTATCCATGAATAAGAGCATAATCATTACTTTTTCAAAATATACGATGCTCAACGAATGTTATCCCTACTCATTGAATTATGTAAGCACGACATGACTCCACCTTCACCGCATAAATATAAATCATGAGCAGCCCGGTGTTAAACTAGGCAATTGTATTATACTTTTTAACGTGCTTCATCATTTTTAGCTCCACTCAATACGTGAGAGTGAGACATGGACATTAGCATTATAGGTGGAATAGAATGCGGTGGTAGAGATATATAGGAGAAGTCAAAAAGGAAGTAAGTCTCGCATCAACTCGGCGGATCAACGGGCAATGGAGGGGCCCATCGATCGATATCAATGCCAGCAATATGGATTGTCATGCAACGGATGCTCTAGATCTATAAGTGTATGAAAGCTTAACGCAAATTAAGTGGGTGTGCATCCAACTTGTTTGCTCATCAAGACCTCGGGCATTTGAGGAAGCCCATCATTGGAATATACAAGCCAAGTTCTATAGTGAAAAATTCCCACTAGTATATGAAAGTGATAACTCAGGAGACTCTCTATATGAAGAACATGGTGCTACTCTGAAGCACAAGTGTGGTAAAAGGATAGCAACATTGGCCCTTCTCTCTTTTTCTCTCATATTTTTTTGTTGGGCTCTTTTGGCCTCTTTTCTTTTTTCTTTTTTTCAGTTTTTCATACAGAGTCTCATCCCGATTTTGGGGGGAATCATTGTCTCCATCATCCTTTCCTCACTGGGACAATGCTCTAATAATGATGATCATCACACTTTTATTTACTTACAACTCGATGAACAATAACACTATATGAATGCCTCTAGCAGTGTACTAGGATGTGTAATGATCTGGCATAACATGTATAACAATGATGAATGGTGGCTATGACACAAATATCATGTCATCTCTATATGATCATGCAAAGAAATATGATGATGAACTCACATGTCATAAGACAGAATAGTGGAAGTTGCATGGCAATATATTTCAGAATGGCTATGGAAATGCCATGATAAGTGGGTATGATGGTTATTTTGAGGAAGATATAAGGAGGCTTATGTGTGATAGAGCGTATCATATCATGTGGTTTGGATGCACCGACTCTCGAGGTGAGAATGGGCAATGAACGGTACCGAAGAGGCTAGCAAATTGCGGAAAGGTAGGAATGTGTAATTGTCCATGAAATCACATTAGTCATAAAGAACTCATATACTTATTGCAAGTTTATTAGCCCTCGAAGAAAATAATACTCGCATGCCCGTAGGGAGGAGGTTGGTAGGAATTAACCATCGCCCACCCTCCGATTATAACAGCACTCGAGGATTTCATTTCAGACATAAAAATGCTCAAACCTCCCCACCATGCCATGTCAGACAATTAAATGAGTAGTTAATAACAAGCTTTAATATTGATATGCTTACTAACCAATTATCATGATACCCTTTCATATTACAACATCAATATAGTTAACCCATACATTTCATATTTAGTGATATACATGAAAGGTTTATTATATCAATTCTAAGTACCTATCCTTTTCCGACTAGTCTTATAATCCGTGCTCATTACCACTTCCTATTCAAGACTCTCAAAATGATTTAAGTGAAGCATGATAGTACAATCATTTCTATAAAATTTAATCACCATCGTGCTCTAACAAATATAAGTGAACTACAAGAGCAACTACCTAGCTCAAAAGATATGAGTGAAGCATATAGGGTATTCTAACAAATCGCAATGAATGTGTGTCCCTCTCAAAAGGTGTGTCCAACAAACAATGTTTGTGGCAAACTAATAAGCAAGCAAAATAAAACTATGGCACAAAACGCAAGTAAAAATCATATCATGTGATGAATAAAAATGTAGCTCCAAGTAACATACCAATGAATTGTAGACAAAAGAGGTGACGCCATCTAGGGCATCCCCAAGCTTAGACGCTTGGGTCTTCCTTGAATATTCACTTAGGGTGCTTTAGGCATCCCCAAGATTAGGGTCTTGATTCACCTTATTCCTTCATCCATCGTGTTTCCACCCAAAACTTCAAAACTTCAGCACACAAATCTCAACAAAAACCTCATGAGATCCATTAGTATAATAGACAAATCATAAACTTTAGGTACTGTTGAAAACCCATTCATAATTACTCTTGTATAATACCTATTGTATTCTAACTTCTCCATGACTTACACCCCCCGATATAGTCCATAGCGTCATTAAAACAAGCACGCTATGCAAGAAAAAACAGAATCTTTCTAAAACAAAACAGTCTGTTGTTCTGAACAAAAATTACACTTATGTAACTTCAAAAAATCTAAAAAATCCAGAAAACGTGGGAAATTTGTGTATCAATCATGTGTAAAACTTTTAGAATTTTATCAGGTTCCGGTGAATTATAGTAATTCCATCACTCGGCGTAAAAGTGTTTTCCCACAAAATCAAGTCAACTATCAACCAAATCATCCCATAGGCTTTACTTCGTACAAACACTAATTAAACAAAAAAACACAATAATTACAGTAGAAATAATTGGACAACACACAAGAAGAGAAATTAAAAGCAAAAAATTATGATAACTATTGGGTTGCCTCCCAAGAAGCACTATTGTTTTATGCCCCTAGCTAGGCGTAATGCGTTGTTTCAAGTATTGTCATATTTCAAATTAATTCCATAGGTAGCTCTAATAATATATTCATATGGTGGTTTAATTCTCTTCCTTGGAAAGTGTTCCATCCCTTTCTTTAATGGAAATTGGAACCTTATATTTCCTTCTTTCATATCAATAATAGTTGTAGTATTTGACAATACCGTTATCCACATCTTTTTTCTTTTGCATATCACATAATCCAGCGAAGGTATTAAGATGGATGCAACATCTTCATTAGGATTTCCAGAAAATTGATCTTTCATAATAAGATTCAGCAATGCGTCATTAATATCATATGACTCCACACTAGTGGTGCGAGGGGTAATTGGAGCACTAATAAAATCATTATTAGTAGTATTTGAGAAGTCACACAACATAGTGTTTTCTTGAGACCATAGTGACAGAGTAAGAAAACAAGCAAACTAACAAAGTAAAATATTTTTGTGTTTTTTATGTTTTTTACGAGACTAATAAAAGCACATAAAAAGTAGGTACTTATAGGTTTTTTATGATGTCTCCCCAGCAACGGCGCCAGAAATTCTTTCTACTACTTGTGAGTTGCGTTGGGATTTTCCCCGAAGAGGAAGGGTGGAGCAATATAGTAGCTGATAAGTATTTCCCTCAGTGAGAACCAAGGTTACAGAACCAATAGGATAATCACACAAAGCCTGTGAACAACACCTGCACACACAAGAGCAAATACTTGCACCCAACACGGGCAAGTGGGTTGTCAATCCCCTTGAACTCGTTACTTGCAAGGATCAAATCTGGTAGTGGTACATATATAAATTGCAAAGCAAAATAAAAGTTAATAAATTGCAGCAAGGTATTTTGGTTTTAATAATATGATAAAAGTAGACCCCCGGGCCATAGTTTTCACTAGAGACTTCTGTTGGGGAACGTTGCATAAAATAAAAAAATTCCTACGTTCACCAAGATCAATCTATGAGTTCATCTATCAATGAGAGAGGGGAGTGCATCTACATACCCTTGTAGATCGCGAGCGAAAGCGTTCAAGAGAACGAGGTTGAGGGAGTCGTACTCGTCGTGATCCAAATCACCGGAGATCCTAGCGTCGAACGGACGGCACCTCCGCGTTCAACACATCTACGGTCAGCGTGACGTCTCCACCTTCTTGATCCAGCAAGGGGGAAGGAGAGGTTGATGAACATCCAGCAGCACGCCGGCGTGGTGGTGGATGCAGCAGGGATCCCGGCAGGGCTTCGCCAAGCGTCTGCGGGAGAGAGAGGTGTAGCAAGGGGGAAGGGAGGCGCCAAGTGCAAGGGGTGCGGCTGCCCTTCCTCCCCCCCCCCCTCTTTATATAGGGTCCCTAGGGGGGCGCCGGCCCTAGGAGATGGAATCTCCTAGGGAGGCGGCCAAGGGGGTGCCTTGCCCCCCAAGGATAGTGGAGGCGCCCCCTCCCCTAGGGTTCCCAACCCTAGGCACAGGGGGGCAAGGGGGGGCGCACCAGCCCACCAGGGGCTGGTTCCCCTCCCACTTCAGCCCATGGGGCTCTCCGGGATAGGTGGCCCCACCCAGTGGACCCCCAGGACCCTTCCGGTGGTCCCGGTACAATACCGATGACCCCCGAAACTTTCCCGATGGCCGAAATTCGACTTCCCATATATAATTCTTTACCTCCGAACCATTCCGGAACTCCTCGTGACATCCGGGATCTCATCTGGGACTCCGAACAACTTTCGGTTTGATGAATACTTATATATCTACAACCCTAGCGTCACCGAACCTTAAGTGTGTAGACCCTACAGGTTCGGGAGACACGTAGACATGACCGACATGGCTCTCCGGTCAATAACCAACAGCGGGATCTGGATACCCATGTTGGCTCCCACATGCTCCTCGATGATCTCATCGGATGAACCACGATGTCGAGGATTCAAGCAACCCCGTATACAATTCCCTTTGTAAATCGGTATGTTACTTGCCCGAGATTCGATCATCGGTATCCCAATACCTCATTCAATCTCGTTACCGGCAAGTCACTTTGCTCGTACCGTAATGCATGATCCCATGACCAGACACTTGGTCACTTTGAGCTCATTATGATGATGCATTACCGAGTGGGCCTAGAGATACCTCTCCGTCATACGAAGTGACAAATCCAAGTCTCGATCCGTGTCAACCCAACAGACACTTTCGGAGATACTCGTAGTATACCTTTATAGTCACCCAGTTACATTGTGATGTTTGGTACACCCAAAGCACTCCTACGGTATCCGGGAGTTACACGATCTCATGGTCTAAGGAAAAGATACTTGACATTGGAAAAGCTCTAGCAAACGAACTACACGATCTTGTGCTATGCTTAGGATTGGGTCTTGTCCATCACATTATTCTCCTAATGATGTGATCCCGTTATCAATGACATCCAATGTCCATAGTCAGGAAACCATGACTATCTGTTGATCAACGGGCTAGTCAACTAGAGGCTCACTAGGGACATGTTGTGGTCTATGTATTCACACATGTATTACGATTTCCGGATAACACAATTATAGCATGAATAAAAGACAATTATCATGAACAAGGAAATATAATAATAATCCTTTTATTATTGCCTCTAGGGCATATTTCCAACAGTCTCCCACTTGCACTAGAGTCAATAATCTAGTTACATTGTGATGAATCGAAGACCCATAGAGTTCTGGTGTTGATCATGTTTTGCACGCGGAAGAGGTTTAGTCAACGGATCTGCGACATTCAGATCTGTATGCACTTTGCAAATATCTATGTCTCCATCTTGAACATTTTCACGGATGGAGTTGAAACGACACTTGATGTGCCTGGTCTTCTTGTGAAACCTGGGCTCCTTGGCAAGGGCAATAGCTCCAGTGTTGTCACAGAAGAGAGTGATCGGCCCCGACGCATTGGGTATGACTCCTAGGTCGGTGATGAACTCCTTCATTCATATTGCTTCATGCGCTGCCTCTGAGGCTGCCATGTACTCCGCTTCACATGTAGATCCCGCCACGACGCTCTGCTTGCAACTGCACCAGCTTACTGCTCCACGATTCAACATATACACGTATCCGGTTTGTGACTTAGAGTCATCCAGATCTGTGTCGAAGCTAGCATCGACGTAACCTTTTATGACGAGCTCTTAGTCGCCTCCATAAATGAGAAACATATCCTTAGTCCTCTTCAGGTACTTTAGGATGTTCTTGACCGCTGTCCAGTGTTCCTTGCCGGGATTACTTTGGTACCTACCTACCAAACTTACGGCAAGGTTTACATCAGGTCTGGTACACAGCATGGCATACATAATAGACCCTATGGCTGAGGCATAGGGGATGACACTCATCTCTTCTTTATCTTCTGCCGTGGTCGGGCATTGAGCCGAGCTCAATCTCACACCTTGCAATATAGGCAAGAACCCTGTAACGCCCTCGATGCGGCTATAGCTCCCACGTGTCGAGGCACGACTTAGAGGCATAACCGCATTGAAAGCAATGTCGCAAGTCAGGCAATCATTACAACATCCCATGTAATATATAATAAAAGGGGGAGATAACATAGTTGGCTTACACTCGCCACGTCACATCAGAGTACATAAATAACATCCATCATACAAATCACTCATGGCCCGACTACGGCGCCAAAATAGAAAAGACCCCCAACATGCGACAAGGTCCTGAATCGATAACCCCAACTAGGCACCACTACTGATCATCCGGAAAAGACACATAGTAACGCTGAGAGTCCTCGTCGAACTCCCACTTGAGCTCGTAATCGTCAACTGGAGCGGAAACACCTGGACCTGCATCTGGAGTTGTAGTATCTGTGAGCCACAGGGACTCAGCAATCTCACACCCACGCGATCAAAACTATTTGAGCTCATAGGAATGGATAAGGCAAATATATGTGGAGCTGCAGCAAGCGACTAGCATATGTGGTGGCTAACTTATACGCAAAAGAGAGCGAGAAGAGAAGGCGAAGCACGAGCGAGAAGCTAAAGGAACATCCTGCGCAAGCATAACTCCAACACCGTGTCCACTTCCCGGACTCCGCCGAGAAGGGGCCATCACGGTAACACACACGGTTGTTTCATTTTAATTAAGTTTAGTTCAAGTACTCTACAACCGGACATTAACAAATTCCCATCTGCCCATAACTGCGGGCACGGCTTTCGAAAGATCAATCCCTGCAGGGGAGTCCCAACTTAGCCCATGACAAGCTCTCACGGTTAACGAAGGAATAGACCTCCACCCGAGACATTCCGATCAGACTCGGTATCCCGGTACAACAAGACATTTCGACAGGGTAAAACTAAACCAGCAACACCGCCCGAATGTGCCGACAAATCCCGATAGGAGCTGCACATATCTCTTTCTCAGAGCACACTCAGATTGTCCTATGTACGGGTAGGCCAGCCCAGAGTTGCCCCTGGTAGCCACCGGTAGCTGACAGGTGGACCAACACTCAGAGGAGCACTGGCCCGGGGGGTAAAATAATGATGACCCTTGAGTCTGCAGAACCCAAGGGAAAGAAAAGGCTAGGTGGCAAATGGTAAAACCAATGTTGGGCATTGCTGGGAGAGCTTTACTTAAGACGAACTGTCAAGGGGTTCCCATAATAGCCCAACCGTGTAAGGAACGCAAAATCCGAGAACATAACACCGATATGACGGAAACTAGGGCGGCAAGAGTGGAACAAAACACCAGGCATAAGGCCGAGCCTTCCACCCTTTACCAAGTATATAGATGCATTAATTAAGTAAGATATATTGTGATATCCCAACAAGTAAATAAAAGGTCCAACAAGGAACGGCTCCAATCTTCCACCTGCAACTAACAACGCTATAAGAAGGGCTGAGCAAAGCGGTAACATAGCCAATCAACGGCTTGCTAGGACAATGGTGGGTTAGGGGATCAACATGGCAATTGGGAGGCTGACAAGCAAAAGGTAGGCATTGTAGCAGTGGCAAAGCAAAAGAGCGAGCAAACTAGCATACCAAAGATAGTAGTGATTTCGAGGGTATGATCATCTTGCCTGCACAGTTGTCAGAGTTGACTGGATCCTCGCAAGCAAACTCAACGGGCTCCTCGGTAGCGAACTCGTCTCCCGGCTCTACCCAACAAGACAAACAAGCAACAAGGATACAATCAACCACGGCAAGACCAAGCGATATGATGAAACGACGATATACTATGCGGGATGCGATGCGGGATGCAAAATGCAAGATATGACAGGAAATGCATGAACCTGGCATCAACTTGGAAAACCAAGTGTGCCACTGGATAGAGGGGATGAAATCGCTTGAAAACGATATAAAGATCATTGGAATCGGAGCTACGGTTTGGAAATGGCGAGCGTTTTAAGATATGACACCGGTATGCGATTTACAGCAAGTAGGCATCTAAATACAACGAAATAGACATGCTACAGCCACCAAACATGAAAATAAAATACATGGCAGTGATGTACACAAGATGGTTGACAAAACACTAGCACTGAGCCATATGCAAATTCATCCATTAAGAGGTTCAAACAAGCATGGCTAAAACGCAAATGCAAAACAGATTTCAGACTTAGTGAAATTAACACTAGTCTGAAATTTCAGATCATGATGCTCTCTTCGGAGCAGCAAAACAACATGATAGAAAACCTGAACATGACAAGTAAGAACATGGCATGGAGCTACTCAACAAGCTTAACAAAACACCCAAAGTGACCTGGGGCCAAAAGGGTTCACAAAATACTCTACCGAGCTCACGAACATAGCTCGAACACAATCAGTTTTCAGACAGTGAAAACTGAGACACGCTGAAATATAACTCACGAAGGCATGTAAACGAGCTCGATGCACTCACTACGGTGCAAGTCATGGCAAGGAAAGCATATAACCAGCAAGAAGGCACAAAGTGCTAGCTACACATGGCAAGAACGAAGGCATAGCATGCAAGGAACACTAACGGTAGCATCGGCAAAGTCGCAAACAAGTTGACGATCTGCCCGGATTAACAACGAAGCAAAAGTTGAGCTCGATTGAGTCAACCTAGAGCAATCCACATATGCAAACAAAGACATGGATGGAAATAGCATAACATAATTATCAAAACTCCCTTACTGATCATCCTCAAAAGAGGCACGGATCACTAGGAAACAAGTTGGACATATAGCATCACGAACTAAAATGTCCCAGACTTGGTGAAAATCACTAAGTCTCTGAAATCAGTAATCTCAGGTACCTCTCTTCGCAAGCTTCCACAAGACAACACACACATCCTAAAAATGCATGGGTGGCACCTCTGGAAAGAAGACAAAATGCTTAATAATTCATCCCAAAGGGGCACAGGCATATCATGCACGAATTAAACATGGCAAAAATGACAAATGTGCATGATGAACTAACGGATCTGCAATTTAACTCACGAAGCCTCCTTCTAACAGCATTTTGGGCATCAAGATGACCTCAAATGCAAATGATGCAATGGAATGAAATGATGTACATGTCGAGACGAAGATTTTGATATATCATATGCCCAAAACGGAGCTATGGTTGCGGAGATACAAGCAGTCAAAGAATGCATAAAAATCTGGGAGATTAGGGTTTCGGGGAGAGGTCAACCTAGCCCAGATCCAGATCTGGATCGGCACGCTTCCCGAGGCGGCGCCGGGGAACACTGTAGCAGCCGGAGGCGGAGCTCGCCGGAGACGCGGCCGCCGGTCGGGGAGGAGGCTGCCGGGGCGGCGCCGGCGTGGAGGCGGGCGGCGCGGCGCCGGTGCTCCCGGGCGGCGAGGGGAACCGCGGGCGGCGGCGCGGAGGCGGCGGTGGTCGTGGTCGGCCGCGGGGAAGAGGCGAGCGGCGGCGGGGAGGCGGCAC
>NC_041387.1:182270764-182275622 GCF_002162155.2 Triticum dicoccoides | reverse complement strand
CGGCCTCGGGCTCCCGGGCCTCGGCGGCGGCGATGTGGGCCTCGCCCACGTGGCGGCACCGGAGTGGTCGGGGGCGCCGGCGGACGTGTCCGGTCAGGCGGCGGACATGTCCGTCGGTGGCTGGGAGCTGTTTTTTTTTTAGCTAGGGTTTGAGACGAGGGGATCCGGGATTTGGAGGAGGGGGTCTATATATAGGCATAGAGGGAGCTAGGAGAGTCCAAATGAGGTGCGGTTTTCGCCCACACGATCGTGATCGTATGCTCTAGGACATGGAGCAGAGTTTGGTGGGTTTTGGGCCAAATTTGGGGGGTGTTGGGCTGCAACACACACGAGGCCTTTTCGGTCCCTCGGTTAACCGTTGGAGTATCAAACGAAGTCCAAATGATACGAAACTTGACAGGCGGTCTACCGGTAGTAAACCAAGGCCGCTTGGCAAGTCTCGGTCCAAACCGGAAATGTTTAAACCCCACACACGAAAGAAAGGTAGAAATGACCACCGGAGGAGAACGAAGCGCCGGAATGCAAAACGGACAACGGGGAAAAGGCTCGAATGCATGAGATGAACATGTATGCAAATGCAATGCACGTGATGACATGATAAGAGATGCACGAAAAAGAAAAACAACACGCGGAGACAAAAACCCAAACCCGAGAAATAAATATAACTTAGCGCCGGAGACGGCAAGAGTTGGAGTACAATTAGGGAAATTATATCTGGGGCGTTACAACACTCCACCACTACAAAAAGATCTCGACCCGAGATCTAGGACTGAAAGAACTCCGGGTACTCAGAACGGAGGTGATCCTCGCGTTCCCAGGTGGCTTCACGGTCGGAATGGTGAGACCACTTAACTTTGAGGAATTTAATTGACTTGTTGCGAGTCTTGCGTTCAGTCTCTTCAAGAATAGCAACTGGGTGCTCACGATAAGAGAGATCTTCTTGGAGCTCAATGTCCTCGAAGTTGACGGTGCGGTCAGGAGTCTTGAAGCATTTTCGAAGCTGAGAGACATGGAACACATCATGAACATTTGCAAAGTTTGAAGGAAGCTCGAGTTGATAGGCGAGGTCGCCTCTCTTGCTGACAATCTTGAAAGGTCCCACGTATCTAGGGGCAAGCTTCCCTTTGATACCGAAGCGACGAGTACCTTTCATAGGAGAGACGCGGAGGTAAACATGATCTCCAATCTCGAAAGTCAAATCACGGTGCTTACTATCATAGTAGCTCTTCTGGCAGGATTGAGCTGCTTTGAGGTTATCACGAATGACTTTGCACATTTCTTCTGCTTCTGTGATTAAGTCATTACCCAGCAGTTGACGTTCACCGGTTTCAGACCAGTTGAGAGGGGTACGGCACTTCCTGCCATATAGAATTTCAAAGGGGGCCTTGCCCGAACTTGCTTGAAAGCTGTTGTTGTATGAGAATTCAGCATAAGGAAGACAATCCTCCCACTTCATGCCGAAAGAAATCACACAAGCCCTGAGCATGTCTTCGAGAATCTGATTGACACGCTCGACTTGACCGCTCGTTTGAGGATGGAAAGCTGTGCTGAAGCGGATGTTTGTGCCCATGGCCTTCTGAAAAGAATCCCAAAACTTGGAGGTAAAGATGCTGCCACGGTCTGAAGATATCACTTGAGGAATACCGTGCAGAGAGACAATGCGAGAGGTATAGAGTTCCGCCAATTGAGCTGAAGTGATCGACTCTTTGATAGGCAGAAAGTGAGCCACTTTGGTGAGCTTGTCGATGACAACAAATATAGCATCATTGCCACGCTTGGACTTTGGAAACCCAGTCACGAAGTCCATTTCAATGTGGTCAAACTTCCATTCTGGAATGGCAAGAGGTTGGAGGAGACCTGCTGGCCTTTGGTGTTCTGCCTTCACTCTTCTGCAGACATCACACTCGTTCACGAATTGAGCGATCTCGCGCTTCATTCGAGTCCACCAATAAGTTTGCTTGAGATCCTGATACATCTTCGTACTACCAGGGTGGATGGAGAGGAGAGAGTTGTGAGCCTCGTTCATGATCACCTTACGAAGTTCACCTTTGGGCACAACAATTCGATCCTCGAAGAAGAGAGTGTCCTTGTCATCAAGTCGGTAGCACTTGTACTTGGACTGACTCTTTGCAATACCAATCTTCACCTTTTTCACCATAGCATCAAGAAGTTGGGCTTGGCGAATCTGGTCTTCTAAGGTAGGAGAGACTTGAAGGTTGGCGAGGAAACCTTGAGGAACAACTTGCAGATTAAGCTTGCGGAAAGCTTCACAAAGCTCGGGTTGATAAGGCTTGAGAATCAGACTGTTGCAATATGCTTTTCTGCTCAACGCGTCAGCAATCACATTAGCCTTGCCTGGAGTATACTCGATACTCGGATTGTACTCTTGAATCATTTCGACCCATCGAGTCTGTCTGAGGTTGAGATTAGGCTGAGTGAAGATGTACTTGAGACTCTTGTGATCAGTGAAAATATCCACTTTCCTTCCCAATAGAAGATGTCTCCAAGTCAACAAAGCATGCACAACTGCCGCCAACTCGAGATCATGAGTGGGGTAGTTCTTCTCATTAGGTTTCAACTGGCGAGAGGTATAAGCGACAACTTTCTTCTCTTGCATCAGTACAGCATCGAGACCTTGGAGAGAGGCATCACAAAAGACCTCGTACGGCTTGGTTTCGTCAGGCGGAGTCAGAACTGGAGCAGTGATCAATTTCTCTTTCAAAGAGTTGAAAGCAATATCACACTCCGGAGACCAAACGTACTTGACGTGCTTCTGAAGAAGATTTGAGAGAGGCTTGGCGATCTTAGAAAAGTTTTCAACGAATCTTCTGCAATAGCTTGCGAGACCGAGGAAACTGCGGAGTTGCTTCACGTTCTGAGGAGGTTCCCAATTCACAATTGCAGACACCTTCTTAGGATTCACGGAAATGCCCTTGGCAGAGATGATATGGCCAAGATAAAGAACCTCATCGAGCCAAAATTCACACTTGGAGAACTTGGCGTAGAACTGATGTTCTCTGAGCTTGTCAAGAACCAAACGCAAGTGCTTGGCATGATCTTTCTTGTTCTTCGAGAAAACCAGAATGTCGTCGAGATAGACCAAAACGAATTCATTGGTGTAGGGGTTGAAGATGAAGTTCATCATGCGAGAGAACGTCGGAGGAGCGTTGGCGAGGCCAAAAGACATGACGGTGTATTCATATGAACCAAAGCTTGTTCTGAACGCCGTCTTGGGAATATCTTGCTCACGAATACGAATCTGATGATAACCCATACGGAGATCAAGCTTGGAGAATACTTGAGCACCCTTGAGTTGTTCGAACAGCTCATTGATGTTGGGAAGTGGGTATTTGTTCTTGATGGTCTTCTTGTTTACTGAACGGTAATCAACACAAAGTCGACTCGATCCATCCTTCTTCTTTACAAAAAGAACACCACAACCCCACGGAGAAGTACTAGGCCGAATGAGACCCAATCTTTCTTGCTCATCGAGTTGTTTCTTCAGCTCCTTCAACTCTTCAGGTCCGAGCTTGTAAGGACGTTTGCACACAGGTTCCGTGCCAGGCTCAAGTTCAATAACGAATTCAACTGGCCGGTGCGGAGGCATCCCTGGAAGTTCTTCTGGAAAAATGTCTTGATACTCACAAACAACCGGAATCTGCGAAATAGCATCCAATTCACCCTTCTCATTGAGAGAAAACAACCGGATGGTATTATCCCGACCGGCAAAGACAATGACATCCTCAGACGAATGAGTCAGTTGAATCTGCCTGGCTGCACAATCAAGCTGAGCTTTATGCTTAGAGAGCCAGTCCATCCCGAGAATAAGATCGATATCCGAGTTGCCGAGAACCGTAGGAGAAGCCAAGAACTTGTAGTCACCCAAAGTGATAGAAACATCCGGAACGATGGAGTTAGCCTGCATGCGCTTACCGGGAGAGACAACTTCTAAAGGACTAGGTAAAACTTGTGAGACCAATTCATGCCTATTTGTAAATGGTCTCGAGATGAAGCAATGCGATGCACCAGTGTCAAAAAGAACTTTTGCAGGAATATCATTAACAGGAAGGTTACCCATGATCACATCTGACGAGTCCTCTGCCTGAGCTGCATTCATCAAGTTGACCTTGGCGGACTTGGGGTTATGCTTGACCACAGCTGTACTTGCCGATCTGACAGGAGGAGGAGGAGGAAGACGCCTCTGGTTGGTACACTTGTTGGCATAGTGACCCTTCTGTTGGCACTTGTTGCACGTGACCTCTGAAAGCGGACGGTGATACGGAGCACTCGATCTTGGCGCTTGAGACGAAGACTTGTTCTGAAAGCCTGGGTTGGGTGGGTGGGAGAAACCACTGCCACCTTTGCTCTTCTGCTGAAACGGCTGACGTAACGGAGGAGGAGGAAGCCAATACTTCTGCTGCTTGACCACTTGAGTAGAGGAAGACGGAGTAACATCTCTGGCATGCTTCCTGGAAGCATCACACCTCATCTGAGCAGCCTCTTGCTTCAGTGCCATGTTGTAGAACTCATCGTATCTCAACGGCTCAAAGAGGACAAGAGCGAGCTGAATTTCCTCACGAAGACCACCCCTGAACTGATAGATCATGCTCTTCTCATCAGGAACATCCTGCTTGGCAAAACGGGCGAGCTTCTGGAACAACTTGTTGTAGTCATAGACAGACAAAGAGCCTTGCTTCAGATTGCGGAATTCCTGACGCTTACTCTCAACCACACTTTGAGGGATGTGATGAGCGCGGAAATCTTGACGAAAATCATTCCAAGTGATAACACGTCCACCTCTGGAATCCTTGTACTGCTGGAACCACTCTGCAGCCTGATCTTTGAGCTGGAAAGAAGC
>NC_041387.1:182142490-182266208 GCF_002162155.2 Triticum dicoccoides | reverse complement strand
CTCGGGCTCCCGGGCCTCGGCGGCGGCGATGTGGGCCTCGCCCACGTGGCGGCACCGGAGTGGTCGGGGGCGCCGGCGGACGTGTCCGGTCAGGCGGCGGACATGTCCGTCGGTGGCTGGGAGCTGTTTTTTTTTAGCTAGGGTTTGAGACGAGGGGATCCGGGATTTGGAGGAGGGGGTCTATATATAGGCATAGAGGGAGCTAGGAGAGTCCAAATGAGGTGCGGTTTTCGCCCACACGATCGTGATCGAACGCTCTAGGACATGGAGCAGAGTTTGGTGGGTTTTGGGCCAAATTTGGGGGGTGTTGGGCTGCAACACACACGAGGCCTTTTCGGTCCCTCGGTTAACCGTTGGAGTATCAAACGAAGTCCAAATGATACGAAACTTGACAGGCGGTCTACCGGTAGTAAACCAAGGCCGCTTGGCAAGTCCTGGTCCAAACCGGAAATGTTTAAACCCCACACACGAAAGAAAGGTAGAAATGACCACCGGAGGAGAACGAAGCGCCGGAATGCAAAACGGACAACGGGGAAAAGGCTCGAATGCATGAGATGAACATGTATGCAAATGCAATGCACGTGATGACATGATAAGAGATGCACGAAAAAGAAAAACAACACGCGGAGACAAAAACCCGAACCCGAGAAATAAATATAACTTAGCGCCGGAGACGGCAAGAGTTGGAGTACAATTAGGGAAATTATATCTGGGGCGTTACAAACCCTTTCTTGGACTGATCCATATTGAACTTCTTCAATATCTTATCAAGGTATGTGCTTTGTGAAAGACCTATGAGGCGTCTCGATCTATCCCTATAGATCTTGATGCCTAATATGTAAGCAGCTTCTCCAAGGTCCTTCATTGAAAAACACTTGTTCAAGTAGGCCTTAATGTTGTCCAAAAGTTCTATATTATTTCCCATCAAAAGTATGTCATCTACATATAATATGAGAAATGCTACAGAGCTCCCACTCACTTTCTTGTAAACGCAGGCTTCTCCATAAGTCTTCATAAACCCAAACGCTTTGATCATCTCATCAAAGTGAATGTTCCAACTCTGAGATGTTTGCACCAGCCCATAAATGGATCGCTGGAGCTTGCATACCTTGTTAGCATTCTCAGGGTCGACAAAACCTTCCGGCTGCATCATATACAGTTCTTCCTTAAGATGTCCGTTAAGGAGTGCCGTTTTGACGTCATTCTGCCATATCTCATAATCATAGTATGCGGCAATTGCTAACATGATTCAAACGGACTTTAGCTTCTCTACGGGAGAGAATGTCTCATCGTAGTCAACCCCTTGAATTTGTCGATAACCCTTAGCGACAAGTCGAGCTTTATAGATGGTAACATTACCATCCGCGTCCTTCTCCTTCTTAAAGATCCATTTGTTTTCTATCGCTCACCGATCATCGGGCAAGTCTGTCAAAGTCCATACTTCGTTTTCATACATGGATCCTATCTCGGATTGCATGGCTTCAAGCCATTTGTTGGAATCTGGGCCCGCCATCGCTTCTTCATAGTTCAAAGGTTCACCGTTGTCTAACAACATGATTTCCAGGACAGGGTTGCCATACCAGTCCGGTGTGGAACGTGTCCTTGTGGACCTACGAAGTTCAGTAGCAACTTGATCCGAAGTACCTTGATCATCATCATTAATTTCCTCTCCAGTCGGTGTAGGCACCATAGGAACATTTTCCTGAGCTGCACTACTTTCCGGTTCAAGAGGTAGTACTTCATCGAGTTCTACTTTCCTCCCACTTACTCCTTTCGAGAGAAACTCTTTTTCCAGAAAGGATCCGTTCTTGGCAACAAAGATCTTGCCTTCGGATCTAAGGTAGAAGGTATACCCAATGGTTTCCTTAGGGTATCCTATGAAGATGCATTTTTCCGACTTGGGTTCGAGCTTTTCAGGTTGAAGTTTCTTGACATAAGCATTGCATCCCCAAACTTTTAGAAATGACAGCTTAGGTTTCTTCCCAAACCATAATTCATAGGTGTCGTCTCAACGGATTTAGAGGGTGCCCTATTTAAAGTGAATGTAGCTGTCTCTAGAGCGTATACTCAAAATGATAGCGGTAAATCGGTAAGAGACATCATAGATCGCACCATATCCAATAGAGTGCGATTACGACGTTCGGACACACCGTTACGCTGAGGTGTTCCAGGCGGCGTGAGTTGTGAAACGATTCCACATTTCCTTAAGTGTGTACCAAATTCATGACTTAAATATTCTCCTCCACGATCTGATCGTAAGAACTTTATCTTTCGGTCACGTTGATTCTCTACCTCATTCTGAAATTCCTTGAACTTTTCAAAGGTCTCAGACTTGTGTTTCATCAAGTAGACATACCCATATCTACTTAAGTCATCAGTGAGAGTGAGAACATAACGATATCCTCCGCGAGCCTCAACGCTCATTGGACCGCACACATCGGTATGTATGATTTCCAATAAGTTGGTTGCTCGCTCCATTGTTCCGGAGAACGGAGTCTTGGTCATTTTGCCCATGAGGCATGGTTCGCATGTGTCAAATGATTCATCATCAAGAGACTCTAAAAGTCCATCAGCATGGAGCTTCTTCATGCGCTTGACACCAATGTGACCAAGGCGGCAATGCCACAAGTATGTGGGACTATCATTATCAACTTTACATCTTTCGGTATTCACACTATGAATATGTGTAACATTACGTTCGAGATTCATTAAGAATAAACCATTGACCATCAGGGCATGACCATAAAACATATCTCTCATATAAATAGAACAACCATTATTCTCGGATTTAAATGAGTAGCCATCTCGTATTAAACAAGATCCAGATACAATGTTCATGCTCAAACTTGGCACTAAATAACAATTATTGAGGTTTAAAACTAATCCCGTAGGTAAATGCAGAGGTAGTGTGCCGACGGCGATCACATCAACCTTGGAACCATTCCCGACGCGCATCGTCACCTCGTCCTTCGCCAGTCTCCGCTTATTCCGCAGCTCCTGCTTTGAGTTACAAATATGAGCAACGACACCGGTATCAAATACCCAGGAGCTACTACGAGCACTGGTAAGGTACACATCAATTACATGTATATCACATATACCTTTAGTGTTGCCGTCCTTCTTGTCCGCTAAGTATTTGGGGCAGTTCCGCTTCCAGTGACCCTTCCCTTTGCAATAAAAGCACTCAGTCTCAGGCTTGGGTCCATTCTTTGACTTCTTCCCGGCAACTGGCTTACCGAGCGCGGCAACATCCTTGTCGTCTTTCTTGAATTTCTTCTTACCCTTGCCTTTCTTGAACTTGGTGGTTTTATTGACCATCAACACTTGATGTTCCTTTTTGATTTCTACCTCTGCTGACTTCAGCATTGAAAATACTTTAGGAATAGTTTTCACCATCCCCTGCATATTGTAGTTCATCACAAAGCTCCTGTAGCTCGGTGGGAGCGACTGAAGGATTCTGTCAATGACCGCCTCGTCCGGGAGGTTAATGTCCAGCTGGGACAGGCGGTTGTGCAACCCAGACATTTTGAGTATGTGCTCACTGACATAACTATTTTCCTCCATCTTACAACTATAGAACTTGTCGGAGACTTCATATCTCTCGGCCCGGGCATGAGCTTGGAAAACCATTTTCAGCTCCTCGAACATCTCATATGCTCCGTGTTGCTCAAAACGCTTTTGGAGCCCCGGTTCTAAGCTGTAAAGCATGCCGCACTGAACGAGGGAGTAATCATCAGCACGTGACTGCCAAACATTCATAACGTCTTGGTTCTCTGGGATGGGTGCTTCACCTAGCGGTCCTTCTAGGACATATGCTTTCTTGGCAGCTATGAGGATGATCCTCAGGTTCCGGACCCAGTCCGTATAGTTGCTGCCATCATCTTTCAGCTTGGTTTTCTCTAGGAACGCTTGAAGTTCATGTTGACATGAGCGTTGGCCATTTGATCTAAAAGACATTTTTGCAAAGATTTTAGACTAAGTTCATGATAATTAAGTTCATCTAATCAAATTATTTAATGAACTCCCACTCAGATTAGACATCCCTCTAGTCATCTAAGTGATACATGATCCGAGTCGACTAGGCCGTGTTCGATCATCACGTGAGACGGACTAGTCATCATCGGTGAACATCTCCATGTTGATCGTATCTTCCATACGACTCATGTTCGACCTTTCGGTCTCTGTGTTCCGAGGCCATGTCTGTACATGCTAGGCTCGTCAAGTTAACCTAAGTGTTTTGCATGTGTAAATCTGTCTTACACCCGTTGTATGTGAACGTTAGAATCTATCACACCTGATCATCACGTGGTGCTTCAAAACGATGAACTTTCGCAACGGTGCACAATTAGGGGGAACACTTTCTTGAAATTATTATGAGGGATCATCTTATTTATTACCGTCGTTCTAAGTAAACAAGATGCAAAAGCATGATAAACATCACATGCAATCAAATAGTAGTGACATGATATGGCCAATATCATATAGCTCCTTTGATCTCCATCTTCGGGGCTCCATGATCATCTTCGTCACCGGCATGACACCATGATCTTCATCATCATGATCTTCATCATCATGATCTCCATCATCATGTCTCCATGAAGTTGCTCGCCAACTATTACTTCTACTACTATATCTAACGGTTTAGCAATAAAGTAAAGTAATTACATGGCATTAAATCATTGACACGCAGGTCATACAATAATTAAGACAACTCCTATGGCTCCTGCCAGTTGTCATACTCATCGACATGCAAGTCGTGATTCCTATTACAAGAACATGATCTCATACATCACAATATATCATTCATCATTCATCACAACTTTTTGGCCATATCACATCACAAAGCAATTGCTGCAAAAACAAGTTAGACGTCCTCTAATTGTTGTTGCATCTTTTACGTGGCTGCAATAGGGTTCTAGCAAGAATGTGTTCTTACCTACGAAAAAGCCACAACTTGATTTGTCAACTTCTATTTACCCTTCATAAGGACCCTTTTCATCGAATCCGCTCCAACTAAAGTGGGAGAGACAGACACCCGCTAGCCACCTTATGCAACTAGTGCATGTCAGTCGGTGGAACCTGTCTCACGTAAGCGTACGTGTAAGGTCGGTCTGGGCCGCTTAATCCCACAATACCGCTGAAGAAAAATAAGACTAGTAGTGGCAAGAAAGTTGACAACATCTACGCCCACAACAGATTTGTGTTCTACTCGTGCAAAGAGAACTACGCATAGACCTAGCTCATGATGCCACTGTTGGGGAACGTTGCATCAAATAAAAAAATTCCTATGTTCACCAAGATCAATCTATGAGTTCATCTAGCAACGAGAGAGGGGAGTGCATCTACATACCCTTGTAGATCGCGAGCGGAAGCGTTCAAGAGAACAAGGTTGAGGGACTCGTCGTGATCCAAATCACCGGAGATCCTAGCGCCGAACGGACGGCACCTCCGCGTTCAACACACGTACGGTCAGCGTGACGTCTCCTCCTTCTTGATCCAGCGAGGGGGAAGGAGAGGTTGATGAAGATACAGCAGCACAACGGCATGGTGGTGGATGCAGTAGGGATCCCGGCAGGGCTTCGCCAAGCGTCTGCGGGAGAGAGAGGTGTAGCAAGGGGGAAGGGAAGCGCCAAGTGCAAGGGGTGCGACTGCCCTCCCTCCCCCCTCTTTATATAGGGTCCCCAGGGGGCGCCGTCCCTAGGAGATGGGATCTCCTAGGGGGGGGCGGCGGCCAAGGGGGTGCCTTGCCCCCCAAGGCAAGTGGAGGCGCCCCCTCCCCTAGGGTTCCCAACCCTAGGCGCAGGAGGGGCCCAAGGGGGGCGCACCAGCCCACCAGGGGCTGGTTCCCCTCCCACTTCAGCCCATGGGGCCCTCCGGGATAGGTGGCCCCACCCGGTGGACCCCCAGGACCCTTCCGGTGGTCCCGGTACAATACCGGTGACCCCCGAAACTTTCCCGATGGCCGAAACTGGACTTCCCATATATAATTCTTTACCTCTGGACCATTCCGGAACTCCTCGTGACGTTCGGAATCTCATCCGGGACTCCGAACAACTTTCGGTTTGCTGGATACTTATATCTCTACAACCCTAGCGTCACCGAACCTTAAGTGTGTAGACCCTACGGGTTCATGAGACACGTAGACATGACCGAGACGGCTCTCCGGTCAATAACCAACAGCGGGATCTGGATACCCATGTTGTCTCCCACATGCTCCTTGATGATCTCATCGGATGAACCACGATGTCGAGGATTCAAGCAACCATGTATACAATCCCCTTTGTCAATCAGTATGTTACTTGCCTGAGATTCGATCATCGGTATCCCAATACCTCGTTCAATCTCGTTAAAGGCAAGTCACTTTACTCGTACCGTAATGCATGATCCCGTGACTAGACACTTGGTCACTTTGAGCTCATTATGATGATGCATTACCGAGTGGGCCTAGAGATACCTCTCCGTCATACGGAGTGACAAATCCCAGTCTCGATCCGTGTCAACCCAACAGACACTTTCAGAGATACCCGTAGTATACCTTTATAGTCACACAGTTATGTTGTGACGTTTGGTACACCCAAAGCACTCCTACGGTATCCGGGAGTTACACGATCTCATGGTCTAAGGAAAAGATACTTGACATTGGAAAAGCTCTAGCAAACAAACTACACGATCTTCTGCTATGCTTAGGATTGGGTCTTGTCCATCACATCATTCTGCTAATGATGTGATCCCGTTATCAATGACAGCCAATGTCCATAGTCAGGAAACCATGACTATCTGTTGATCAACGGGCTAGTCAACTAGAGGCTCACTAGGGACATGTTGTGGTCTATGTATTCACACATGTATTACGATTTCCGGATAACACAATTATAGCATGAATAAAATACAATTATCATGAACAAGGAAATATAATGATAATCCTTTTATTATTGCCTCTAGGGCATATTTCCAACAACTTCTCTCTTGAAACAAGTTACTATTGGGCAATTGATAGAAAAGTGCATAGTTATGATGTTATTCATGGCAATGATCATGTATATAGGCATTACGTTCGTGATAAGTATACCAAAATGATTCTGCGTCTACTACTATTACTCCACCAATCGACCACTATCGAGCATGCATCTATGGTATTAAGTTCATGACAAACAGAGTAATGCTTTAAGTAAAATGACATAATGTAGATAGAATAAACTCAAGCAATATGAATAAATCCTGTCATTTTACCCTTAATGGAAACAATGCAAATACATGCCTCGCTACCCCTACTGTCACTAGGTGAGGACACTGCAAGGTTGAACCCATTACAAAGCACCTCTCGCACTGAAGATAAATCAATCTAGTTGGCCAAACCAAATGGATAGATCGGAGAGAAATACAATGCTAACAAACATGCATAATAAAGTTCAGTAAAGACTCAATTACTTTCAATGAATAATCTAATCATAAACCCACAATTCATCAGATCTCAACAAACACACCGCAAAAGAAGATTACATCGGATAGAACTCCATGGAGATCATGGAGAACATTGTACTGAAGATCAAAGAGAGAGAAGAAACCATCTAGCTACTAGCTATGGACCCGTAGATCTGTGGTAAACTACTCACACATCATTGGAGGGTAGCAAGGTTGATGTAGAAGCCCTCCATGATTGATTCCCCCTCTAGCAGAGTACCGGAAAAGGTCTCTAGATGGGATCACGGAAGAACAGAAGCTTGCGGCGGTGGAAAAAGTGTTATGGGTGGCTCTCTGTTGGTTTCGGGATTTATAGGAATTTATGAAGTTGGAATTAGGTCAAACGAAGCTCTGTGGGTCCCACATGCTCAGGGGGCGCCCTAGGGGCGCGCCTGGTGAGCTTGTGGCGCTCCCGTAGCTCCCGCGGTCTCCTCCCAAGGCTCCTAGGGCCCCTTCTGGTCCAGAGAAAATGATCATAAAGTTTTATCGTGTTTGGACTTTGTTGGTATTGATTTCCTGAAAAACCAAAAAGATGCAGAACACAAGAACTCGCACTAGCACTGAGTTAATAGGTTAGTTCTCAAAAATGATATAAAATTGCATATAAAGCATCTAAAACTGATAATACAATAGCATGAAACAATAAAAATTATGGATACGTTGGAGACGTATCAGGTCCCGTTAAGGGGAAGCTCAATAATTGCTTTGAATGAAGTAGATTTTGGTTTTGCATGAAGGCTACCAAGAAAGGAGAACTTGCCTGCCAAGCCGATGTCTCAAAGCCGAAGACATTAGTCCGAGGAAGAGTGTTGACTCCGGCTTCAAAGACTAGTTCAGGGGCTACTAACGGTGTCCTAGACTAAGGGGTACCGACCTAGTTGGCCCACAATCCATGGGCCGAGCTTATGGCCCACCGATCTCGCAAGGAGGGACTTTAGATGCCTCGAACCTCGGCGTAATCAAGATGGGCTCTTCCGAAGGCTTGGCGTGTACTTCAAGGACCACTTCAGTCGTCCATGCATATATTCCTAGCTAGTTGGTAACCAACCATGTGTAACCCTAGATACCCCCGGTGCCTATATAAATCGTGGGGTTAGTCCGTAGAGACACAATCAGAATTACCAGCCTTAGGGTTTAGAACACAACATATGATCTCGAGGTAGATCAATCTGTACTCGATACTCCATCATCAAAATAATCAAGCAGGACATATGGTTTTACCTCTTGGAGAGGGCCCAAACCTGGGAAAATATAGTGTCCCTCGTCTCCTGTTCACCATCAATCCTAGATCCACATCTCGGGAGCCCTAGCCGAGATCAGTCGGTTTTAGTACCGACACCAACACACCCAATACAATAGTAAATTGTATAGGTGCACTAGTTCAGCGAAGAGATGGTGATACAAGTGTAGTATGGATAGTAGATATAGATTTTTGTAATCTGAAATAATAAAAACAACAAGGTAACAAGTAATAACAATGATCACAAATGGTATTGCAATGTTTGGAAACAAGGCCTAGGGTTCATGCTTTCACTAGTGCTATCTCTCAACAGTACTAACATAACTGAATCATATACTAATTCCTCAAAGTGTCTTATCAAAAAAGTAGGATGAAAACATGTATCAACCTCTATGCCTAGATTACCCCAATGTCACCACGAGAATCCGCAAGTTGATTACCAAAACATACATCAAGTGATCTCAATAAATTACCCTATTGTCACCACGGGTATCCACAAGCAAGACATACATCAAGTGATCTCAAATCAAAGTATTTAATTCGATAACAAAAAGACCTCAAAGAGTAATACTCACTTCACCACAAAAGATATAGAGGGGAAGAACTTCATATGATCCAACTATATTACCAAAAATCATGATACATTAAGATCGTGCCAAATCAAGAACACGAGAGAGAGAGAGAGAGAGAGAGAGAGAGATCAAACACATAGCTATTGGTACATACCATCAGCCCTGGGGGTGAACTACTCCCTCCTCGTCATGGAGGCAGCGGGGATGATGAAGATGGCCTTTGGTGATGGCTTTCCCCCTCCGGGTGGGTGCCGAAGCAGGGCTCCAGATGAGATCGCTTTGGAACAGAGGCTTGCGGTGGCGAAAAAACTCATCTAGGTCAACCTTCGGGGGTTTCCGAATATATAAGAATTTTCAATGTTGGATTCACGCCACGGGGTTCGTGAGGACCCCATAAGCTCATGTGGTACGTCCTGGGGGGCGCACCCCTTAAGCTTGTAAGGCCCCTGGGCACCTTCTAGTCCTTCCCTGAAGCTTCCTGGGTCTGTTCTTGTCCATAACAAAATCACTGTAAAATTTTATCGCATTTGGACTTTGTTTGCTTTGGTTTTCTGTGAAACAAATAAATAGGCAAAAAAATAGGAACTGGCACTGGGCACTAGATTAGGTTAGTTCATAAAAATAATATAAAAGTGCACTAAAACCTTGTAAAATTATCATAAACATGGCATGAATACTTCATAATTATAGATATGTTGCAGACGTATCAGCATCCCCAAGCTTAATTCCTGCTCGTCCTCGAGTAGGTAAATGATAAAAAGAAATAATTTATGAAGTGTGAATGCTAGAATAGAACAAAATGTTTGATAACATAGGCGATGATAATCTAATAACAAGTAACCCCATTCCAATAAGTTCAACATGTTATAATGTGGTAATGAAGTATCTCGCAACCTTTCAAGATAATATTGGAAACATAGAGAAAACAATGAATTGAAGATGACAACTAGGTACCCCAATTTAAAGACAACCAACATACTTATACAATGCTCAACAAATTTCTGTTAGAAAAATGCATGCAAAGCTAAGAGAGATCCCCATGCTCAGTATGTGGTGCCAAAAGAAAGACAGATGGAATTAACTCAACATGAAAATGAATAGATGGGTCCTTCACAGAGGGAAGCAAGGATTTTCTTATGTGCTAGAGCTCATTGCTTAAAACAGAGATAATTTCATAATTTGTGGAGTTACAAAAGTATGACTAAAAATTCCATTATTACGTATTGTTCTGTTTCAGACAGATTTTCTTTATTGCATAGTGTGCTTATTCTGATGTTTCTATGGATTGTATCGGGGGGTATAAGCTATAGAGATGATAAAATACAATAGGAATTATGTAAGAACAATTATGAATCTACTTATGACAGTACCTAAGTTAATGATTTATTTTATTATACTAATGGATCTCACGAGGTTTTGTTGAGTTTTGTGTGGTCGAAGTTTTCAAGTTTTGGGTGAGATGATGATGCAAGAAGATAAGGAGCGGCAAGACCCAAATATCGGGGATGCCCAAGGCACTCCAAGGTAATATTCAAGGAAGATCCCAGCATCTAAGCTTGGGGATGCCCTGGAAGGCATCCCCTCTTCCACCTTCAATATATCAGCAATATCACTTGGAGCTATATTTTTATTCGTCTCATGATATGTGTTTTGCTTGGAGCGTATTTTGCTTTTCTTAGGGTTTTTTTTTTGCTTATTTACACAATCATTGTTTCATGATTGCACCTTTTAGGATACACACATTCATCTTAAATTTATAGAATGATCTATGTTCTTCACTTATATCTTTTGAGCACGGCGAGAAATATTTTATAGAAAAAAATTTTGCACTCTCTTGCTTTACTTATATCTTTTTGAGAGTTAAATAGGAAGTGATAATTTGCATGAGCTATATGTTTAATCCAAAAATAATAGGTATATGACGGTGGTATAATAAAAACTTGCATGTAGATCACTGAATATGATGCATGTGATTAACGATATTAAGGTTATAATATGAAGGTTTACTAGTTGATAATCATTGGTTAGTAAAAATATCAATGCTAAGGTTCGTGATGTCCTATTTGTTAAAATTGTTGGAAATATGCCCTAGAAGCAATAATAAAGCTATTATCATATTTTCCCTTTCATGATAAATGTTTATTATCCATGCTAGAATTCCATTGACCGGAAACTTAAATACATGTGTGGATTCTTAAACAACACCATGCCCCTAGTGACCCTCTACTAGACTAGCTCGTTGATCAAAGATGGTTAAAGACATGAGTTGTCATTTGATAACGGGGTCACATCATTGGGAGAATGATGTGATGGACAGTCCCAACTGTAAGCTTAGCATCAGATCGTGTCACTTAGTTTATTTGCTACAACTTTCTTCATGTCAAGTATCTATTTCTTAGACCATGAGATCATGCCACTCCTGAATGCTGGAAGAATACTTTGTGAGTTATCAAACGTTACTTTGTAACTGGGTGATCATAAAGGTGCTCTACAGGTATCTTGGAAAGTGTTTGTTGGTTTGCATAGATCGAGACTGGGATTTGTCGCTCCATGTGACGAAGAGATATCTCTGGGCCCTCTCAGTAATATAACATCATGAATAGCTTGCAAGCATGTGATAATGAGTTTAGTCACGGGATCTTGTATTACGGAATGAGTAAAGGGACTTGTCGGTAACGAGATTGAACTAGGTATGGAGATACCGATGATCGAATCTCGGGCAAGTAACATATCGTCGGACAAAGGGAATTGTATACAAGATTAATTGAATCCTCGCCATCGTGGTTCAACCGATAAAGATCTTCACTGAATATGTGGGAGTCAATATGGGCATCTAGGTCCTGCTATTGATTATTGATCGGAGATGGGGCTCGGTCATGTCTGCATGTTCTCGAACCTCTAAGGTCACATACTTAACATTCGGTAACGCTAGGGTAGTATTGGGATATTCATATGGTGAAGTACGAAAGTAGTTCGGAGTCTCGGATGGGATTCGAGACATCACGAGGAGCTCTGAAATGGTCCGGAGGTAAATATTTATATATGGGAGGTCATATTTTGAGCATCGAAAAAGTTCGAGGGTATGTCAGTAGTGTACCGGAGGCACCGAAGGGTTTCGAGGGTCCACCGGGGGGTCCATTTGCCCCAGGGAGCCACATGGGCTATAAGGGGGGCTGGACTACTTGGGCCAGGCGCACTAGCCTCTCCCCAAAGGTATGTCGACACTCCCCCTCTCATTGCTAGCATCTCCATAGAATAGATCTTGGGTGTTTCATAGGAAAAAAAATGTTGGTCATGGCATGGCCAGGAAGTTGGAACGTAATTTATCCTTGATTGAGATCCTTTGTGTTGTCCAACTCAGGGGGGCATGATGGTTAACTCCTCCCAACCTCCTCCCTAGGGGAATGCAAGTAATACTCTGCTTCAAGGGCTTCTAGACTTTCTGAAAGTGCAACTATCCCTGGGTGGTTTTGGTAATTCCTAACAACATATATCTCATTGAGCTAATGCTATTTCAAGATAAATATTTTAGGAAAGCTCAATGATTGGCATGGCATGGATGAGAAAAGTGGATCCCTCAAAATGCTAAGGACAAAAGGATTGGCTCAAGCTCAAAGCACAATACTCTACATTTTCTATTTTAGTGATCCAAGATCACATTGAGTCTATAGGAAAAGCCAATACTATCAAGGAGGGATGAGGTGTTGCCTAATGGCTTTCTTGCTCAAAATGCTTAGTGGTATGCTCCAAAGCCCTCAACTACTTTCTCATATCCACATATGACCCAAACCAAAAGTCAAACTCGGCCCCACCGATTCTTTCTATCCGGCGCCACCGAGTTCAGATGTCATAGCCACTGCCACAAACCCTAATCAAATCGGTCTCATCGATAGGGATCTCGGTCTCACCGAGATGGGGTTGTAATCTCTCTGTTTCCCTTCGTAACATTTTGGTCCAACCGAGATGAGCGATCGGTCCCACCAAGATTGCAATGCAAACTCTCTGTTTCCCTTTCGTAACGTTTCGGTCTAACCGAGATGAGCGAATCGGTCCCACCGAGTTTGCCTGACCAACCCTCTGTGTGTCCATTACCAAAATCGGTCTCACCGAGTTTGTGTAATCGGTCTCACCGAGATTACGTTATGCCCTAACCCTAACCATATCGGTCCCACCGAGTTGCATGTCAGTCCCACCGAAAATCCTAACGGTCACATTATTTGCTAAATTGGTCTGACCGAGTTTGACGATTCGGTCCCACCGAGATTGGCAAGTTGTGTGTAACGGTTAGATTTTGTGTGGAGGCTATATATACCCCTCCACCCACTCTTCATTCGTGGAGAGAGCCATCAGAACATGCCTACACTTCCAACACACATTTTCTAAGAGAGAACCACCTACACTTGTGTTGAGGCCAAGATATTCCATTCCTACCATATGAATCTTGATCTCTAGCCTTCCCCAAGTTGCTTTCCACTCAAATCTTCTTTCCACCAAATCCAAATCCTATGAGAGAGAGTTGAGTGTTGGGGAGACTATCATTTGAAGCATAAGAGCAAGGAGTTCATCATCAACACACCATTTGTTACTTCTTGAAGAGTGGTGTCTCCTAGATTGGCTAGGTGTCACTTGGGAGCCTCCGACAAGATTGTGGAGTTGAACCAAGGAGTTTGTAAGGGCAAGGAGATCGCCTACTTCGTGAAGATCTACCCTAGTGAGGCAAGTCCTTCGTGGGCGACGGTCATGGTGGGATAGACAAGGTTGCTTCTTCGTGGACCCTTCGTGGGTGGAGCCCTCCGTGGACTCGTGCAGCCGTTACCCTTCGTGGGTTGAAGTCTCCATCAACGTGGATGTACGATAGCACCACCTATCGGAACCACGACAAAAACATCCGTGTCTCCAATTGTGTTTGCCTTCTCAAACTCCTCCCCTTTACCTTCATATGCAATTGTTTTACATTCCGCTGCTATACTCTTAGAATTGCATGTGTAGGTTGATTGCTTGACTTGTGCTAAGTTGCTAAAATCTGCCAAGAACTAAAATTGGGAAAAGGCTAGATTTTATTTGGTCAAGTAGTCTAATCACACCCCCCCCCCTCTAGACATACTTTCGATCCTACACTTTCACAAAAGTACTTGAGTTATTCATGACTATTGTGAGTTTGTGGACTATAAGCACTTCCACCCTTCCATATTTGTCTACCCTCTTCGGTGTCGTGCATTGCTCATTCTCACCTCGAGACTTGGTGCAAACTTCGTTGGTGCATCCAAACCTCGTGATATGATACACTCTATCCCACATAAGACTTACTATATATTTTCTCAAAACGACCACCATACCTACCTATTATGGCATTTCCATAGCCATTACGAGATATATTGTCATGCAACTTTCACGGTTACTATTTACATGATTTGAGCATTCATTGCCGTATTGCTTTGCATGATCATATAGAGCTGACATGGTATTTTGTGGCAAAGTCACCGTTCAATACTGTTATACATGTTATGCTAGATCATTGCACATCCTGGTATACTGCAGAGGCATTCATATAGAATCATATTCTTTCAATTTATCAAGTTGTAAGTAAATAAAAGTGTGGTGATCATCATATTAGAGTGTTGTCTTTACCTGTGAGGATATAAAAAAGAGAGGCCAAAAGAGCCCAACAAAAAATGAAAAAAATGAAAAAGAAAAAAATGAGAGAAAAAGAGAGGGGCAACGCTACTATCATTTTCCCACACTTTGCTTCAAAGTAGCACCATACTCTTCATATAGAGAATATTCATGATTTGTCGCTTTCATATACTAGTGGGATTTTTACATTATATAATTTGCCTTGTATATTCTTATGACAAGCTTCCTCAAATGCTCGAGGTCATCAGGATCAAGCAAGTTGGATGCACACCACTTAGTTTCATATAGAGAGCTTTCCTACAATAATAGCTCTAGTGCATCCGCTGCATGGTAATCCCTACCCCTCGCATTAATATCGATTGTAAGCCTCTAGATTGCCTAACAATCCGCTGAGTTGATACGAGACTTTCTCAAATTTTTGTCTTCCCTTATAAACCCCTATCATCATTCTCCTTGCCATCCACTAAGTCCATGGCTCACGTTCATATATTGAGTGAAGTTGAAAAAACTGAAGCAAGAAAAAGTATGATACAGTTGCTTGGTATGACACCGGGGTGATCATGATTTATACTTTATGTTAGAAAGACCAAGTTATGCCATGCTTACATGATTAAATGAGTAGAAATAACATTCTTTAGCACTTTATTTTAAAGGGTAATGGTTATTTCTAAGTCTTTCATACGTAACAAAAATGTTCTTTAGCTCTAACATTCTTTAGCCATGCCATGCTTGTCTAACACTCAAACATTCTTTAGCTCCCGCACATTTGTCTCTTGAATATCGGAATCTGGACGTCCGGACTGCTAAGTAGACATATGCAGGCCCCCGTTGGATGGCAAAAGTGATCCGGACACTGTGGTCCAAATATATAGTGAAGGTTTGAGGGTCCGCTTTGGTCATGCCCTTAGCACCCATAAATCCATAATCCAATCACACCACCAGCCACGTTGATGTTCAGACCAAAATGTTGACGCCTTATAATTCTTTTTAAAAAAAGTGGAAGCCACGGTCTTTGTGTGTTCACACCCTAGATGTGGAGTTCATCCCTTTCGCATGAAGCATTCAGGTGCACTACAGATCAGCAGTATATTCTCTGAAGGAATCAATATTCTTGAGCCAGAAAAATGGTAATAGCAACAAAAAATGTTATTTCAGCCAACCACAACTAGTCAAGTCACACCAACACATCTGCTTCGTTATCATAATCCTCCAAGGGTTTTACAGCTTCACTCCATTTGGTGTGAGCAGAGGCTCCATCTTTCTACACCCTTTTGATCACCGTCTTATCTTCCTGGTAACCAGCTCGGTAAAATTTCAGTCATTCATCCTGATTTGCTAATATTGCTTACTTCCGTTCAACTACTCTAGGATGGTTTGTTTAAACACTCTCCCACCTGAAACATCAAGTGATCTGATAAATAAAAAATAAGCCTAGTACAGAGAATAAGGATAGAAACAATGAGGTGCGCCCATTGGGAAAGTTTGTTTCAGCTCAACAGGAAGAGCAATGGCATAATGCGCAGAAATGCAACTCTCTTGATTAGGTTACTATTGAATCATGAATGCAGAGTTTCAGTTAACAAATACTGCCAGAGGATACAAAACTAGAAGGCCCGACTAATATAAACCTTATACTGTATGGAAACAAGCTCAATCAATTGAAAATCTCCAGAGTTTCAGGAAAGAGGCCCCATCGAAGATCTAAGAGCTCATAGTAGCATCAAGAACTACACTTCTGACCACCACAAGAATTACATATAGGATAATACCATCAAGATACCAAGTTTTCATCTGGAGAAAGATCATGTCAAGAAAAACTTATCCAAGTTCACAATCCCATATCAGAATTAAATATGGGAGTTGACTACCTTTTGGAGAATTATTAAACAGCCCTGTTTCTTTCGAGTTCAGCTTGCAAACTAGCTTATGAAGATATGCCACACATATACGTCCAGTTCAATCCACGTGGAGCAGTCAGAGAGCACTAATCCATATGGTGTGAGCTGAAGATGAAGGGGATGATTAGGAACGAAATCTCTTGCTCAGGTCTGTCGAGGTGAGCATGTCCAGTAAATCATATCAACCAATGTTGAACAAGTATGGCCTAGCAGAAGATGTTGGGTACATGCCGCCAACGAGAACCAGATGACATAGGAGTGGAGAGCCAGAATGACACTGACAAGCAGAACACGCCGAATGCGGAGGTGGAGAGCGATTGGCCACTTAGGCTCGGTTGGTGAATAGCCGGCACAAAACTATGGGACTAATAGGAACCACAGGTTGAAAGGAATTCAGAACAAAAACTTTCAGCCTGCCCAAGACCAAACTAAAACGTCCTCTTCCACAGCCTGAACCAAACCAAACTATTTCTCATCTGTCCACTCCAGCCCATCCAAATGAAACCATTCCCAAAACAAACCAGAAAAACTATTTAATTTTCAAAAAATGACAAGAAAAATCATTTCAGCCCGGACCATTACCCAACATACCCTCTCAAATCAAATGTATATTACCTTGTCAGAGCATGCACACTTGACTCACCCATGATAATGCTAGCCTTCCTCGCTACTCTCGACGAAAACAACACCCTTATCTTTCTTTTGCCTCTTAGCTCCATCACCACTGTCCTTTCCACTGCCAGTTTCTGACCGCATCACCTCAATGATGTCGCTACCATACTTGTCGGTCTTTACCTTCCCTATCAGCTTTTCTAGCTGCACGAGATAGAAAAAAAATGCACATGTTGGAGATGCACTGGCAATCTACTTAGCTGGCAATAACAAGTTAAACCAAGATTTACCTCGGCAATAGTGGTTGGTGTATGGCAGTTTAGCAGGGAAATTTGCTCCGTGGAAAGAACTGCATGCGGGAATATGCCCCCATTACGAGAAGAGATGGTTCTACGCAGGTCATCCAATTTAGCTTCCAAATTGCTCATCTGATTGCGCTTCGCACTTTTGAATCTATCACCACTATCTTGAGAGTGACTAGCACTAGTTAGCTTCACCGGTCTATTCCCTGCATAGTGAAAGCGTGTTCACACCATAATCCACAAGAATTTTTGTAATTCTTTTAGTAACAGGCCAGCAATGGAGACAGTGGCATGTGTGCCTTTACATGTACTCAATGACTTCCATGGAATGATGATAAAGTAAAATGGACTGTTGCAAGAAAAAGAATCATTTACCTTGCAATGCTGGCTTCCACAGTGGTCCTAAGACAACATATGCATTTGTTGTATATGCAGTATGCTGAAATTCTTCTTTCTGGGAGGGAAAAGGATGAATTTTAGCAATCGTTGCCAATCCAGGTGGGGCAAATAAAAAGATGTTTAACAGCTCAAACAACAATGTTTAGATTGCGAAATGCAGTGGCATTATATAGGTAATTCACCACATTGGAGATGCAACAAGTGGCTGCAGACGTGCAAAGAGCAAAAGATGTGTTGCACCAATTGTTTAAAAGCATAAAAATGTTTTCAGGTAATTTAATAATTTCCAACATTAAAATATAACGCTCAATATGTTTAGCATCATGGTCACAGCTATGACTGGTTTTCGTAATCCTAGTCATGATAGTTCTTATGAAGTTTTTACATATAAATAGACATTTAGCATTACCATGAACACAAAAAGAGAGTCCAGCAGGAGTGATTTGTCGACCAACATAAGATTCGAAAATGGAGATACACATACCAAAACACGGTCAAGTATAAGTTGAACTATCAGCTGCTCAATTTCCTCCTTCTTAAGATCAACTGCTTCATTTGAACAACCTGCTTGAGCATTCCCAATTGTAGTGTCAGCTCGGCTCAGAGGAGATACTTTAAGACTCGTGTGATGCAACATTTACCAGGAAAAGACATAAAATACAGAATTCACCAACTTACTGGAATCAAAAAAGTATTAGTCGAGGACATTTACCTGAATGTTTCCACTTTGTTTTGAACTTATCCACTAGCTGCAGCAATGTAGCTCTTTGGTCATTTTGTTGCATTTCTTGGAGAAGTGAAACAATGATTTTTGTATGGTCTGAACAAGAAGTCAGATAACCCATCATCGACAAGAGGATAACACACACGCACAAAAAACAATATCTCTATTTATTTATTTTTGCTATAATTAAAGAATGTGTAGTTCCGTGTTAAAATGGTAGAATCATCATACAGGTAGCATCTATGTCCTTGAGCTCAATACTGGAAACACAGTTGTCACACATTCCTGCAAGAAACTATGTAAATATCAAGATTTAGAAAGTTCAGATCTTGGATAGACGGAAGTACTGAGAAAATACCGTTGCATTCCTGCACGGCCTCTCCAAAATGTTGAAAGAAAGCACCACGACGGCAGTTTTTCTTAGACTGCAAAAATTTAACAAGCTTGCAATCAGAAATTACTGTCAAATACAACTTGACCAGCAGCAACAAAAGGTAGCACGACATTAATTAAGAAAATCAATATACCTTTCTATCCATTCAAGCAAAGGGGACTGAATGGATAATTTCTTGCACGTTTTTTTGAAATACCAACTCCACCTATGTTGTCTCAACATAGCCGGTCCCAAGCCCGGGTAAAGGAGGATTGTGATAGGCTTGGCGAGCCAACGTAAAATCTCAGCCACTCTTATGGAGATGAAACCCAAAAGATTTTCGTTGGGGCGTGACCCCCTCAGCGACGCGCCACATCGGAACCCGGGTGTGGTGTCAAATGGGCAAGGGCCGGGCCGTCACCCCCCCCCCCTCCCCCCCGGTGGCGCGTCGTACCTTGATCTAGATATGGTGGCAAGTGAGCAAGGATCAGGTCGTCGCATCCTTAGTGGCGCGCTACATCGGCGCCTGGATGTAGTGCAAAATGAACAAGGGTCTTCGCATTTGACTCGACGAGTGCGAAGGGTAAGGAAGCTAGCCGAGCCTAGGAGCCAAGGAGGATCCACTTAGGTACCTAGAACGTAGGGTCTCTAACAGGGAATCTTCAGGAGCTAGTTGATGCAGTGGTGAGGAGAGGTGTTGATATCCTTTGCATCCAAGAAACCAAATGGAGAGGACAGAAGGCGAAGGAGGTGGAGGATACCGGCTTCAAGTTGTGGTACACGGGGACGGCTCTAAACAGAAATGGTGTAGGCATCTTGATCAACAAGAGCCTCAAGTATGGAGTGGTAGACGTCAAGAGACGTGGGGACCGGAATATCCAGGTCAAGCTGGTAGTTGGGGACTTAGTTCTCAATGTTATCAGCGCGTATGCCCCGCAAGTAGGCCTCAATGAGAACACCAAGAGGGAGTTCTGGGAAGGCCTGGAGGACATGGTTAGGAGTGTACCGATTGGCGAGAAGCTCTTCATAGGAGGAGACCTCAATGGCCACGTGAGTACATCTAACACGGGTTTTGAAGGGGTGCATGGGGGCTTTGGCTATGGCATCAGGAATCAAGAAGATGTCTTAAGCTTTGCTCTAGCCTACGCCATGATCATAGCTAACACCCTCTTTAAAAAAAAGAGAATCACATCTAGTGACTTTTAGTAGTGATCAACACTCTAGCCAGATTGATTTCATCCTCTCGAGAAGAGAAGATAGGCGTGCGTGCCTAGATTGTAAGGTGATACCTGGAGAGAGTGTTGTCCCTCGGCATAAGCTGGTGGTTGCTGACTTCCGCTTTCGGATTCGTGTCCAGCGGGATAAGTGTGCCAAAGTCGCTAGAACGAAATGGTGGAAGCTCAAGGGGGAGGTAGCTAAGGCGTTCAAGGAGAGGGTCATTAAGGAGGGCCCTTGGGAGGAAGGAGGGGATGCGAACAATGTGTGGATGAAGATGGCGACTTGCATTCGTAAGGTGGCCTCGGAGGAGTTTGGAGTGTCCAGGGGAAGGAGAAGCGACTCTAAGGATACCTGGTGGTGGAATGATGATGTCTAGAAGGCGATTAAGGAGAAGAAAGATTGTTTCAGACACCTATACCTGGATAGGAGTGCAGACAACATAGAGAAGTACAAGATGGTGAAGAAAGCTGCAAAGCGAACTGTCAGTGAAGCAAGGGGTCGGGCGTATGAGGACCTCTACCAGCGATTAGGCACGAAAGAAGGCAAAAGGGACATCTATAAGATGGCCAAGATCCGGGAGAGGAAGACGAGGGATGTTGGCCAAGTCAAATGCATCAAGAACGGAGCAGACCAACTCTTGGTGAAGGACGAGGACATTAAGCATATATGGCGGGAGCACTTCGACAAGCTGTTCAATGGGGAGAATGAGAGTTCTAGCATTGAACTGGACGACTCCTTAGATGATACCTGGGGTGTTTTGTGCGGCGAATCCAGGAGTCTGAGGTCAAGGAGGCTTTAAAAAGGATGAAAGGAGGCAAGGCGATGGGCCTTGATTGTATCCCCATCGAGGTGTGGAATGGCCTCAGGGACATAGCGATAGTATGGCTAACCAAGCTTTTTAACCTCATTTTTCAGGCAAACAAGATGCCAGAAGAAGAATGGAGACGGAGTATATTAGTACTCCCTCCTTCCATTTTTAGAGGGCCTAACTTTTGAATATCACATACTCCCTCTGTCCTAAAATTCTTGTCTTAAATTTGTCTAGATATGGATGTATCTAATACTAAAACGTGACTTGATACATCCGTATTTAGACAAATCTAAGACAAGAATTTTGAGACGGAGGGAGTACCAAGGCAGTCTATCAAAGCTAGAGAAAATTTAGGGATTCACCCGTCATCAAAGCGTCGATTAATTGTGAAAATATGTTCCTCTTTCCTCGTATTAATTTCGCTCCTGTAATTATGCTCTGCGTTCTTCATTTTTATTCTCTCACAGGTCAAATCTGACATGCATTGGCGTGGAGGCCAAAAGAAAACGGCTCGCATGCATGCCATTAAGTGCCTTCTATACTTAACGCTGAACACTCCTTACGAGAGAGGATTAAATGTTGCATGCATCGATTAGCTCGTTTGGCCTTCTATAGATGGAAAAATGAAATTCGGGGTTAGGCCTTATATAGATGGAAGGAGGGAGTACCAATCTTCAAGAACAAGGGGGATGTTCAGAGTTGTACTAATTACCTGGAATTAAGCTGATGAGCCATACAATGAAGCTATAGGAGAGAGTCATTGAGCACCGTTTAGGAAGAATGACAAGCGTGACCAAATATCAGTTTGGTTTCATGCCTGGGAGGTCGACCATGGAAGCCATTTTCTTGGTACGACAACTTATGGAGAGATACAGGGAGCAAAAGGACCTGCATATGGTGTTCATTGACTTGGATCAGGCATATGATAAGATACCGCGGAATGTCATGTGGTGGGCCTTGGAGAAACACAAAGTCCCAACAAAGTACATTACCCTCATAAGGACATGTACGATAATGTTGTGACAAGTGTTCGAACAAGTGATGTCGACATTGATGACTTCCCGATTAAGATAGGACAGCATCAAGGGTCAGCTTTGAGCCCTTATCTTTTTGCTTTGGTGATGGATGAGATCACAAGGGATATACAAGGAGATATCCCATGGTGTATGCCCTTTTGCGGATGATGTGGTGCTAGTTGACGATAGTCAGATGGGAGTCAATAGGAAGTTAAGAGTTATGGAGACAAACCTTGGAATCGAAAGGTTTTAGGCTTAGTAGAACTAAAACCGAGTACATGAGGTGCGGTTTCAGTACTACTAGGCACAAGGAGGAGGAGGTTAGCCTTGATGGGCAGGTGGTGCCTCAAAAGGACACCTTTCGATATTTGGGGTCAATGCTGCAAAAGGATGGGGGTATTGATGAAGATGTGAACCATCGAATCAAACCCGGATGGATGAAGTGGCGCCAAGCTTCTGGCATTCTCTATGACAAGAGAGTGCCACACAAGCTAAAAGGCAAGTTCTATAGGACGGCAGTTCGACCCGCAATGTTGTATGGCGTTGAGTGTTGGCCGACCAAAAGGCGACATGTTCAACAGTTAGGTGTGGCGGATGTGTGGCCACACGAGGAAGGATCGAGTCTGGAATGATGATATACGAGATAGAGTTGGGGTAGCACCAATTGAACTGAAGCTTGTCCAACATCGTCTGAGATGGTTTGGGCATATTGAGGGCGGCCTCCAGAAGCTCCGGTGCATAGCGGACGGCTAAAGCGTGCGGATAACGCCAAGAGAAGTCAGGGTAGACCGAATTTGACATGTTGTATTGAAAAGGGGGGTTAATAGTTACAATCCTCCTAGGAGGCGGTTACAACTCTGGATGGTAATCCTCCTTGATCTTCATGAGCAGCTCAGTAACCGAAGGGCGGCCATGGTTGAAAACGCAGTCATTGCGGTGCTTCCATAGCATCCAAGGAACGAGCAGGACCGCAGAGGCGAGGCCTTTGCGCATGGCCTTGGGCGCGAGCGGCCTCGTGGATTGCCACCATTCGTTGAGACAGGGCTCGTGGGCAAGCAGGGGGCATGGGGCCCGAAGCCAGCTGAGCGTCTCGTGCCAGGTCTGCCGGGCGAAGGGGCAGGCGAGGAGGAGGTGGTTCATTGTCTTGGGCGCCTGGTCGCAGAGTGGGCAGCGCACGGGGTGTGGTAGGCCGCGTCGGGCGAGGCGGTCCGTTATCCAGCAGCGATCCAGGTGCGCTAGCCAATGGAAGAACCGGACACGCGGCGGCAGCCAGCCTTTCCAGGTGAGCTTCCATGCGTCACAGGTGACGGAGCCGTGGAATGTGGCGAGGTAGGCTGATCGGGCAGAGTAGGTGCCGTTCGCGCTCCACTTCCAGCTTAGGCGGTCCGGCTCGGCGAAGAGGGTGGTGTGCTCGATCTTGTGCCAAAGCTGTAGGTACTGCCCAATTTCCTTGACTCCCCCGGTGCCCTGGATGTCTTGCGCCCATCGGTTGGCGAGGAGGCCGTCCGCCACGGTCCGGAGCTTACGGCGGCGTTTGGGGATGCACGCGTATAGGATTCACAGGGGTCCGTGATCACCTGCCCGTCGACCACAAGGCTGTGAATCCTATTCTTTTGCCGCCGATATGTGCACTGCCGGTGGAAGAAGGACGTGTTGGCTTCGCCCTCCTTGAGGGAGGCGAGGCGGGAGCGCTGCCGGGCAATAATAGTCCGCTCGAGCGAGGCGAGGCCGAGGTAGGAGGCCTTGATTTGCCGGCACAACCAGTCCTCGTGAGGAGACAGGGCTCTGTGATCTTGCACGGTGTCAAACCTTAGGAGGAGCTCCCGGGAGATCGTGAGTTTGAGGCACACCGTTTTGACGCTCCAACTTGTGAGCCATGAGCCCGCGCGCGGTCGCCTGCATGCGCGGCATGAGGCGGCGGAAGGGGTCGATGTCGCTCACGGATTGCCAGGTAGCCTCCACGGTGTCATGGAACCCGTCCATGCGCGTCCAGAAGTCCTCGAAGCGGAAGCGGCGATGCGCCGGCGGCATCGGCAAGCAATCAAGCAGCAAAGGACTGTGGTCGGAGACGACCGAGGCAAGGCAACGGAGGTGGCATTCGCCATGCAACTCCTCCCGGTCCGCGGTGCAAAGGACGCGGTCGAGGTGGACTAGTGTCGGGGGCGACTGCTCGTTCGACCACGTGTAGCGGCGACCGTTGAGGTATACCTCCTTGAGCGCTAGGTCGTTGAGGGTGCGCCGGAAGCGACCCATCATCCGCCGGTTGACGTTCCCGTTGTTCTTGTCCGCGTCACGATATATGAGGTTGAAGTCCCCGCAGATCATCCAGGGCCCGGTGCAATCCATACGTATGTCGCGGAGCTCCTGCAGGAAGGCGATCTTGGCCTCGTCCGGCTGTGGTCCGTAGACGACGGTGATCCACCATGGTGTGCCAGCACCGGTGGGGGTGGAAACGCGGGCAGACAAGGCGTTCGCGGTGAATAGGGGGTCAGTGATGACTACCTCCCTACTCTTCCAGGCCAACAGAATGCCGCCACGTGTTCCAAGCGCGGGCAGGTACATGTAGTCCTCGAATTCCGAGCCGAGGGCTTCGAAGACAGTCGACGAGCAGATCAAAGCCATCTTAGTTTCTTGCAAACAGACCAGGGACGTGTTGGCGGTTACAACAAGGGATCTGACAGCAGTACGATGTGCGCACGCGTTGAGGCCGCGCACGTTCCATATCAGGATCTTGGGGTTGTGCTCCATGGGGACGAGGTCGACGAAGGGTGCAGGGGCGCAGCTAGGCCTCGATCAGGTTGCCCGCAACCAGCGTGGTGATCAGCGCGACGGCGGGATCAGCGGGGAGCTCGCGATCCACCAATGCGGCAATGGCCGATAGGACCAATAGGGGGATGGGCGCAACGAAGAGGTCGTCATATGCCTTCATCTCAGCGGCTTTGATCCACTGGTTCACCCCAACGATGCCGAGGATGCGAAGGATGTGGACTTGGGCGCGCCTCTCGGCCGTGGGAGGGGCAGCGGCCTTGCAAGCTGCGGTCGACGCCGAGCGCCCGCAGCGTGGAGAGAAGTTGGGCGGGCATCGCCGTGGCCGCCTGCCGAGGGTCGAGAGGGCCGCGTCGATCTGCTTGGTAGTAGCAGCGAGGAAGTCGCCAAGGGTCCATGCCGTCGTGGCCGCCGCACAGGGGCGGGATCGGCGCGTCGTGATGGGCGGCGACGCAAAGCATGTGGCCGGGCTTGGGGTAGCGGGCACGCTGAATGGGCATCGTCATCTACGAGCGCGCCATGTTGGGCCTCCAGACTCTCTTCGGCGGGTTGCGCTTCATGCTGGGCCTCATGCAGGTCCACAGGGGGCTAGGCCGCGAGGGGGCCCGAGGTATTCTTGCTCAGCACGCTACAAGCGGGATCTCCCAGAGGGGCCGGGTCCTGAGTAGCGTGCAAGGTGGGCACCAACGTGGGGCGGCTCTCCGTGGACTGGTCAACATGTGACGAGGCGCGGGCAAGAGAGGGCGGAGACAGAGTTCCGCTTTGCCCCGACAGCGGATCAGGTGCGGGGACCGAGGGCTGGGAATCCGGGACCTCGCTATCCATCGACAGGCGGTCCGTGGAGCCAACCGGATCCTCATGCGCGCTGGGATTGGCCACTTCTGGCACAGCCGCAGCACGAGCGAGGTCAACCACGCAACACGATGAGGGCGGCCTGGCTAATGCTGCAGCGTCGGGGCGCGCGGCGGGGGAGCCAGGGCCAGCGGGCGTCAAGACGCGCGTGTCGGGGCGCGCAGGTGAGCCAGTCAGTGAGGAAGTCGTAGGGGGTGCAGCTCTGGCCCGACTGGCCGCTTCTTCGGCGTCCTGCGCTTGCCTCCCCGCTTTCCCCTTTTGGAAAAGCGGGGCGGCTCAGCACGTTGGCAGAGGGCCAGGGGTCCATGGTACGGCCTTCGGAGCGCCTCGACGTTGGCGCCGCGTCGACCGCACGGCGACGGGGGGCGGCCCAGCCATCATTGACAGCGATCCCATCGGCCGACGGCGGTGGGCGGGGGCGCGCCAGCCGGAGGAGTCAACGGCCATGCCATCGGCGCGACCACAGGGGTCGCCGGAGGTGCGTCGCCGCTTGCGTCCGTGGCGGCGGCCGCGGTTGCGTCCCGCATCGTGTCCACGGCCAGCATCCCCCTCGTTCCCACCAGGCGCGTTGTCGCTCGGGCCCTGGCCGCGGCGGGAAGGGAGCATGGCCGTTTGGCTGGCCGGAGCACTGGCGAGCGTGATGGTCACAGGGTAGGAGAGGGTGCGGATGGTGGGGGGCCGTGGTCGCGGGCGGGGACCGACTCCACAATCTCCAGGGTGGCTGCACGGCGAATGGTGGCCGGGTCGTGGGTCCGTGCCGTCAGCCGGAAGGTGGCGAGATCTGCGCAGGAGCGCGTGCTTGGATGGAGTCGCTCAATCCAGCAGTTGTTGCGGAGGAGGTGCTCCGCCGTGGACAGGTGCCTTGACTGTGCCAAGATGCCTCGGAGCTCCAGCTGGACGTTGTGGTCAAGGGAGTCGACGATGGCATGGGCTAGCTTGTTCCAAGGGCGGAGCGACATGGTGAAGTCGGCCTCGTTGATGAAGTGGTCGCCGGCGAGATGGTCCATGAGCTCGCGGGTGGAGAGGATGACGAGGAAGTCCTCGGGATGGTGCGCGTGAATGGTGAAGTCGCCGGGTTGGAGGCGGAGGGAGGAGTACAGCACCTCCTCAACATCTCCTGATGCGACCGCCGGCCTGGCCCCGGTGATGGACACGACCATCGCACGACGCAGGACCACCTCGGCCTCCATCTCCACAGAGCGCGACAAGATGACGCGTACCAGGTCGACAGGCGAGGCAGGGGGTGCAGGCGGGGTCGGTGAGCCGCGGCGCGGCGCCTCCGGCGCCACCATGGTGGGAGCAGCCACGACGGCGAGGGCAATGAGCAGAACGCCCTTGTGGTATTTCTTGCAGTCGCGCGAGCCATGGCCGGGGTAGAGGCAGCGACGGCAACGGATGCCATTGGTGCAGTCACACACGGGGTGGCCCGGGTCGAGGCAGCGGAAGCAGAGGCCGGCAGTCGCCTCCGGGGACGGGCTGCAGCGGCGCTGCAGCTGGGAGCTTGAGGCGGCAGCGCGTCGAGTGCCACGGCGCCGGTTCCTGCGGCGCAGGTCTACCTCCGCGTCAATGCCGCCCCAGAGGTAGAAGCATGCTGATAATGTCAAAGAGAGGTCGGGGTAGACCAAACTTGACATGGGAGGAGTCCGTAAAGAGACATCTGATATCACCAAAGAACTAGTCATGGACATGGGTGCGTGGAAGTAAGCTATCCACGTGCCAGAACCATGAGTTGGTTTCGAAGATCTTATGGGTTTCAGCTCTAGCCTACCCCAACTTGTTTGGGACTAAAGGCTTAGCTGTTGTTGTTGTTGTGGACATTGTGCACAGTTTATCCCGCACATGTTCAGCAGTAGTTATTGTAATGAATATCCAGATAGGATACCCAGTAGACCAAAATCATATAGGAAGGCTTTGTTTACAGTTGTTAGTATGGAAGGGACTAAAATCCATGAAATTGGTATAGGCAGGATCAAAAAAAGAAAATCAAGTGTTAAGAGTACTTCCTACTATCTTCTGGCTTCTTAAAAATTGACAGTGTCATGATTGTGAAATGTACCTGACAATATCGTGCTATGTCATAAAGATTTTGCAGACCACAGTTTTCATAGAAGACCATTGAACTCTGTTCATTGAACATAACAAGAGGGAATCTGGGATTATGAAAATGGGAACTCGCAGAACTCACAACAAAGAAAAAACAAGACGGTTTAGCCTCACTTGGCGGGGAACGTCACCAGGCCGATAATATAGAACACATTCTGAAGGCAGTCCATCTCTCCCTGCCCGACCACTTTCCTGAAGTCACGGAATTCTATTTTAAGGGACCACATCGTGAGTGTCAGACAACTGAAAAACATAATACTTAGATGTACCTGGTAGTATGTCTCCATAGATTTGCTAAGGCTATGATGAACCACAAACCTGACTGCAGAACCAAATGAAATATGTATTTAGTTTCCTAGATAGTATAGTTGCAAACATAATAATCCTAGTTGCTCCATATCACCAGTCTAACGGCTTCAGACTCAACAATGAGTATCCCAGTAATCTTGTTCAAATTATACAGGAGGAATTGCACATAATTGAATATCCTATATTCAAATATCCCACGACAACTGGAAAGGCACGAGCACATCCAGTAAATGACTAAAGGGAATGACTAAATCATTCCTGAACTAGGCAAAAACAAGAACAAATAAACAGTACCAATTAATTATTTTAAGGATTATCAAAGAGAAAGGACATGAATATCAAAGAGTAAAGGGAATGACTAAAGGGAATGACTAAATCATTCCTGAACTAGGCAAAAACAAGAACAAATAAACAGTACCAATTAATTATTTTAAGGATTATCAAAGAGAAAGGACATGAATATCAAATAAACAGTAAATGACTAAAGGGAATGACTAAATCATTCCTGAACTAGGCAAAAACAAGAACAAATAAACAGTACCAATTAATTATTTTAAGGATTATCAAAGAGAAAGGACATGAATATCAAAGAGTATCGCACCATAGGTCCCTTAATATGCGAAGGTGGTGCAAGAAGGTGAATGAACTCAGAAAGATATTTATACCCACAAACATGTATAAGTGGTTCAAAGATGTGATTTATCTGATGTGGTTGTCCTCCTAAGAGGCTTAAGAGTCAATTCTACATCTCAAATGAAATACAACCCAAACTCTATCCCTAGCAAATAGCGATCCAATGTATCAAAGTCTAAGGCTTCTTTGTTTCGTAATATTCCACGAACGCAGTAATAGGGAAAATGCTGGATTGCATTGGCATAAGAGAACATAGGAACTTGCTAAGAGATTGTGCGGTGGCTCATAAGGATAATTTACTAATTATAAGGTTTATAGTCCTACAGATCAAACATCAGCCATTCAGCCTCAACTCCCCCGCGTTCTTACTCAATTTAACTGTGTCAGTACTGTGTCAGGAAGGGGATGTAGAGCATAAATGGCGGAGAGTTGTGGAGATGGTGGAAACCGCTACTATCGATATAAATCTACAAGAAAAAAGATAAGACGGAATATAGAGTGAGGAGTTGCCGGGAGGGTGGAGAGAGGAACAGTACATGGATGACATGTGCCAGTACCACATAAGTGCTAGTGCAACATGGATGCCTTGATAACTAGGCAGAAACTGGGTACGGGTACATAGTCCAAGCTTATGGGCTAACTTTTCATCAGTTTTTGGAAACTTGAGGCATCAAGATAATTATAGATTAGTTAAGTATAGATCTACATCTTGAACAGATGTCATCATTGTGATCAAAGTCCAAAACTGCACGTACCGTCTGGTTTATTGATTCCCATTCCGAACGCCACCTACATAATGTAACGGGCAATTAAATGGTAGGAGAGGAGGGGGGGGGCAGAGGGGGAGAGAGAGCACATACTGTTCCAACAATGACCTGTGATTTGCTTTTACTCCAACTGTTGAAAAGAAACAGTGGACTAGTTATATGCAACCATAAGAGAGATAGCAGCTCAAAATGCAGATTTACACACGAAAAACAATTTAATAATGCCGTGTCCTTAGGGTTTGGAGCTTAATCTCCACTTTCTGGTTTATCAATAGCGGGTACGATTACATGGCTATTCCTTTGTGTATATGGAGAGATGGGAGAAAAGGAAGGCTCAAACCATAAGGCAGGCACTAACAAACTTGGAAACTAATTGGCATGGGATTCCCTAGGTTATCGAGGAATCAAGCAGCCAGCTGCTTGTCCTTATCCTTGTGCGTGTGGCACCCTGCCCAACATGACAAACAAAGTGATACTTAATACCAGAATAATTCTTACATCAACATTTACATGGCTCGGATACTCAAAGAGAGGTCAGCAACACAACTCTGTAATTTCCAACTAAATTAAGATTCAGAAACATGCTACACATGTTCAGGGGTTCACTGTTCAGAACAGTGATTGATCAGTTGGACATGCTGTGGTTATTAGTCAAAGTGTTTTTTTTATTGAACTGTAGACTTTCATTCTGATATTAGTTCTTATGTATTTTTCATGGGCAGGGCAGGTATCGCTAAAAAAACTTTATATGGCATTTGTTTCCCAAATAAATGGGTGTTAAAAGAGTAGGTTTGTCCCTCCCAAAGTCAGTGGGCTTTGACTTCAACTGGTGCAGATTATACAAAATGTTCCATTTGATCTTTCAGATAAACGCAGAGGCACCTTAGTTATAAGGATCCAGAATGGGTATAAATGACATCAACTTCTGGAGAACTATCACTATCAACATGATATGAGAAGAATTCAGAGTTATGCAAGGAAACTCATTTTGTTCATGCAGGGAGACTGCCATAAAGTTGATAAACAGAATTCTTCAAACATATCCTAATACATCTAAGGTACATACTAATGTTGTGATAAGCATGTGATCAATTTGGAATGAGAGTAACAGAAAATCCATCATCGAAGAGAAAACTTCAGCTCAGAGAAAAAATGAATAAAAATTGTCAACGCACCGCATATGAACTTTCTCACGAGCAACAACATCCATATCTGCATGATAATAATCTGCTGAAATACCCCTTCCACGCAATTCTTTGGCAACCTGTTTGTCAGTAAAGTGCATGATTTCAACAAAACGTGCAAGAGCACAAAGGAAAATTGTGCTGGTCCAGACTGCAGAAAATGATTGCCACTTTAAACTACAAGAGCGAGTCATGTTCGACTGGCAGATCTATCAACAAATACTAGCATATGAAACTCAAATACTCAATATTACAATATAATTTACGAAAAAATGCTTACTTCTGAGTAACACTCGTTTTTTCATATGCCATTGAATAATTCCCTATTCATTATATGCTGTACATTTCCAAAATTTACTTCACCATCTACCATCCCAGCTCATTTTGCCCTTTTGTGAAGTAGTGCACCAATAATCATGTCCATGCCAACCAACCAATGGACGTTTTGCGAGAATGTTATGTATTCATTTCATAATGTGTACTCTTGTCTACGTATTCAGTTGCCATTCCATTTATTCAGAATTTTCTTTGGAAACAGTTATTCAGATTATGCTACTACACAAATGCATCTTCGCTACACCTAACCGTTGAACATGTCGCCTTTTAGTCAGCCAACACTCGGCACCCTACAACATTGAGGGTCGAATTGCCGTCCTATAGAACCTGCCTTTTAGCTTTTGTGGCACTCTTTTGTCACAGAGAACGCCAGAAGCTTGGCACCACTTCATCCATCCGGCTTTGATTCGATGGCTCACACCTTCATCGATATCACCATCCTTCTGCAGCATTGACCCCAAATATCCAAAGATGTCCTTCTGAGGTACCACCTGCCCATCAAGGCAAACCCTCCTCCTCCTCGTGCCTAATAGTACTAAGATCGCACCTCATGTACTCAGTTTTGGTTCTACTAAGCCTAAAACCTTTCGATTCCAAAGTTTGTCTCCGTAGCTCTAACTTTCCATTCTCCATCTGAGAGGGCATTTGTGAGCATGGATGTTACATTCCGTGAATCGGAACCTTTTTATGGTAAGAAAACTAATATAGGTGTCATGTTTTTAGGACTTGATTAATGTCTCCAACCGGAGGTTGGTCAAGAGGGGAGAGTAGTAGCACACAGCAGATGCAGATGCAATAGTCACTAGGCGAACTAGGCGGCTCAATATTAACTCCTGTGGCTCCTGTGATACAAGCATCGACTTCCACCGGTGATGTGCAGGTTGGTGCATCGGCTCAAATTGGTAGTGTGCCCAGGTGGACAACAGAGGAAGAGGAGCAGCTAGCTGAAGGCTCTATGTAAGAACAAGACATGGGTACTAACACCCCTCCCAACATGAAAGAAGGCAGTCAGCTGCAAGTGGGTGTACACTGTGAAGCAGAATGCAGAAAGAAAGACTGAAAGGTAGAAAGCAAGGCTTGTAGCGAGGGGTACAACCAGACATACGGCATTCAGTACGATGAGACTTTTGCCCCAGTAGCGAAGATGAACACTATGAGGATTCTGATCTACTGTGCAGCAATTCGGGTGGTCTTTACATCAACTTGATGTGAAGAATGTTTTCTTGCATGGGGACTTGCTGGAGGTGGTCTACATGGAAATCCCACCTGGGTTCTCGACTTCTGAGACTGCTGGCAAGGTTTGCAGGCTAAAGAATGCCCTTTACGGATTGAAGCAGTCTCCAAGAGCTTGGTTTGACAAGTTTAGACGGGTGGTGTATGACATGGGGTATGGTGGGAAGATTATTATGCCTGTGTCACACACGACCAGATATTGAATGTGCAGTAAGGGCCAGTTCTTTTGGGTGGCTTAAAAAATAAGCTACCTCTCCCCAGCTTCAAAAATAAGCCGCTTCATAAATTTGTTGAGGCTTCTAAATTAGTCATCCTATAACTAGTGCAGAAGCCCCAATGAATGAGAGAGGGGGCTTATGGGAAAAGCTGGGGATGAGGAGGCTTAAAAAAGAACTAGCCCTAAGTGTTGTGAGCAGATACATGCATGAGCCTAGAAGTGAACATCTTAAGGCAGTACATAGAATCTTGAGATACTTGAAAGGTACTCATGGGAAAGGACTGTTGTTCAAGAGTCATGGACACCTTGTTGTAGATGGTTATTGTGATGTTGATTGGGCTAGCTACCTGGAGGTCAAGCATTCAACTTCAGGACATTGTGTTTTTGTAGGAGGAAATCTAGTGTCTTGGAGAAGCAAGAAACAACCTGTTGTTTCCAAATCAAATCAAAGGCTGAATACAGAGCCATGTCTCAGGACAATGAACCTATTAGAAGAGCTGAATATATTTAAGACCAGTTGCATGAATGTATGTTGTGACAACAAGTCGGCAATTAATTATAGGCTTATAGCAAACAACCAAGCTCAACATGATAGAACCAAACATGTGGAGACAGGCAGATTCTTTATCAAAGAAAAGCTGGATGCTGGGATTATCAAGATAGAGCATGTGAGTTCAGGGCAACAAATTGCAGATTACTTGACTAAAGGCTGGAACCAGAGAATGCAGCTTAGCGTGTGATAAGATGGGAATGATAGATATCTACCACCTCTCTTGAGGGGGGGTGTTGTATGTGTGGCCCATCCCTGCTGGCCCATGAGGCCCAGGCCCAGGCCCATACTGGTCAAGTGGCTGGCTGACCTAAACATAGTGCTCGACACTGTCTGACCCTGAGCGTCGCCAGTGCTCTAGAACCCTGCGGTTGGTATGCCCCTCCCAAACCCACAAATATCTCAAGCATTGAGTCAACTAGTTTACCTATTTGACAAATCAGATCATATGACGTAACAGATAGCGTAAAGTCTGAAAGAATGTAAACCACACATTAAAACTAAATGGAGAGGTTACAGTTACAGCTATTGGAATGACAGATATTGATTTACATGCCAGCAAACAATTGAAATGAAAGCATCTCAGTATGTGTGGTCTACGAACCTGTTCACATTCTTTCCTGGAAAAACAATACACTATCCCGGATTCGTTATTTGGATATGATTCGCTTATGAAATTTGCAATCTCATCAATAACAACCTTTCCAACTGATGACTTCTCATATACCTACATGATGAGCATCAGCATGTAAATTGGTTAAATCCTATGTTCCCCTCCTGTGTGCTTCTGCAATACACTTTCTCATGGTTGTATCAAGAAAAGTAAACTAAAGCATACTCTATAGAAAAGGTTGGGTCTGTTAACAGTGCTGACAAACTTGACAGATCTTGGGATATGAAGCATCTCTATCAGATCCATTTGCACTTTACTTGTTGCAGTTGCCTACAAAAAACAAAAGTTTCTGCTTCACAAATTTTTACTTCTTCTAACTTGAATTCACTTGCATAACTCACAGTTAAAGCTATCATGGGAACACTGGGAAACTGGATCTTCAATATGCCCAGATTCTTGTAGTCTGGACGGAAATCGTGCCCCCATTGGCTGCAGCAGTGTGCCTCCTACATGATAGTTGTCAGTGGGTAACTCTAGATAGATAATATTGTGCTTGAAAGCACGGGTTGATCTTATAATTCTTACATGAGGTACAAACTACAAATAATATGAGGTGATGAGCAGCTTAGAAAATGTGGATAGTCAACAGAATAATCAAGATTAATTGCTCTTCTTGTGTGAGTACATGTCACAAATTATTAGAGCAAACCATACTTTTTTTGTGCATCTCTTATTTTAGTCTGTGAGGGGAAGTTCAGTATTTTAACAGGCAAAGTACACATATTTGAATAGTAATATTGTTAGAGACAGACTGAATAAACATGGACATTATCGACATTAACCAGCACAAAGTAAATAGTAAATTCTTAGACACTGCAAGTATCACACAAGATCCAACTTTAGCCAGTCAAAAGGTGATCATTACGTGGTTCATAATGTAAAAGTGTTGCAATCATGTATAGTTCAATGAAACCAGCAGATTAGATAATCAAAAAATAAACAAAAGACTACAGCATATATTTTGGCATTGGCAACGAAGGGAGAAAATATCATCACTCACATCTATTGCAACAAGAGAAAGACGCCCAGCATGATGGCATTTCTCAAGCTTAGACATGAACCTTTTACTTTTGGATATCTTTTCAGGTGTCACATACAATATCTTCAATTCCCCTTCACCTTTTTCAAGTGCCTTATAAATGAACTTCTCGATTTCCTTGTTGGTAGTGGAAGTCAACATGTGAGCTGGTATACCTAAGGCCGCCAGTCCCATGACCTACAATAGCACAAATCCTCAAGAGTGAGAACGAGCATATATAGGGCAAGAAAAGAACAGAAAAGTCTTAAACACCTGGTCCTGAATAAGCGAAAGCAAAGGACTGACGACAAGTGTAATTCCATCACGAAGTACAGCTGGAAGTTGATAACACAGACTCTTCCCTCCACCAGCAGCCATTATAACCAGAACATCTTTTCCGCTCATGATGGAGTTAATTATCTGGAATGACAGCATGCTTAAAGAATGCAAAACAAGAAAAAACTACACAATTCTAACAATACTGAGATAGTTTTTGGTATATAGCATTAGGTTCAACACTACCAAGAAATGGGAGATAAAAAATAAAAAGACATCAAAGGGCATTGAGCAACAGATAACGGATAAAACAATTGACATGCTACAAAGCAGTATCTTACGTATATGAAGAATTTCAAACGTAAGATTCTTCACAAAATAAAGCTATTATAAGATGTCACTTGTGGTGTTAAAAATTATATATATATCCTGGATAATTTTTGCGGGTTAATAAGCAGTTCATCAAAGAGTAAACATCAAAATTAAAAATAAATATATTATTTCTGCTACAAACTTACTTCTCGTTGATTTGACCTGTAGGAAGAAATACCAAATACATTGAATCGAGTGTCATCAACCTGAGAATCCCATGAGAACTTTCCAGACCAATCTTCCAGAGGAACTGAAGGGGCACTATTTGATGTATCTCTGGAAGTTTTAGATATTTCCAGCAAAGCCTTCAACTGTGCTTGGCGCTCATACAATTCTTCTTGCTGATCAAGTAATGTCTTGATTTTGTCTGCATATAATAATTTTAAGAGGAAAACTAGCTCAGTAGCACTCAAACAGGTTAAAGGTGTAATTAAGAAAAAAAACACCAGAAAAGACAGCTGGTGACATCTGATTCTATGTTTGAACTAACTCCACTTGCTGGAAAATAAGAAAATGCCCTTTAACATCAATTGAAGAGGACAAGAGGGAGCGAGGGCCAAGTGCACTAATAGTGGCGACATTAGCCGCCTCCATATACGTACATGGAATAAGTTGCCATGTTCAAAACTATACATTTAGAAGTATGAATGTGGTTCATGATATGTATTTATCAGTTAACTAAAGAAGGTGTCATTGCTTATCCTTGGGACCATACGACTAATAGACCATTTGGGGTTGTTGTACAGGCAAGTGTGGCTGGCCCGTTTCCACACAGATGGCATGCAATTGGAAATTAGATATGCTGTATGTCAACTTCCTGCCCTGCATTCTTGGCTCTACCGTGGTTATTCTACAAATTAGTTGTTATGGGCAAAGGATACAGATAACGAACTCATTTAACTGAAATATTTATGGAATATGGATCAATGGTGGATGATGATTATAGCGATGACCTTGTAGTCCATTGAGTTGAGACTCCACCAGCAAAAGTTCTTCCTCGATGATTTCTTCCTCCTCCATGCCTCTTCACCTATATTTTTGAAATATACAGAGTGTGATTTTTGCAGATTAATTGGAGTACATAAGTGGAAGGATTTGATGATAAACTAGGAAAAGAAGATAGCAGAGGCAGGGGCGCGGAACTAATGCCTGTGGGTTGTATCCGAGAGTGAAGAGCAGAACAGCAGGGATACCAAGACGAAGGCCGGTGTAGATGGGTGTCGAGGTCACCGGTGCAGATGGAGAAACACGAGGGGTCGTGGATGACCTGCGGGCGGGGAGGCACGAGGTAGAGGACAGCGGAACTAATGCCGGGGCGACGGCGGGATGACAGGCGGGAGCTCTGGATTCGGTAAGTTCGTGCTGGTGGCGGTGAAGGCGGCGCTCGCCGGTGTTCAGAGGTTGGGACTGGGGAGGAGAGGAACCGGCAGGAAGGGTTCTTTGGAGCATTTACGGAAACATCCTCCAGCTCTGTTATAACTACACGCTGTTTCTTGTCCTTCAATGTTTTTTTTGTTTTTTCTTTTTGAGAGAATTGTCCTTCAATGTTTTGCTAAGCCGTTTTCGATTCGGATGATTGGCATGTATGGTGCCATAATGCCATTAGAGCATCTTCAGTGGCAGCTCTAAAATATGAAACGGGAAAGATTTATAGAGCACTAAAAAATACTTTCTCCGTCCAAAAATATTTGTCGGAGAAATGAATAAAAATGGTTGTATTTAGAATTAAAATACGTCTGATACATCAATTTCTCTGACAAGTATTTCTAGACGAAGGGAGTAAGTTTTGTGGTATCAGAAAATTTTCTTCTCCAGCAGTAAAAACTCTAATAACTATCCTAAAATAGAACACTACAATTGCATACATATTGAAACAAATAATATCAAACTCATCCCAAATAAATCCAAAACAAATAAAAAACAAATAGTACAAGCATAACTCAAATTCAACAATCTACAAAATCAATTATTACATAGTTCATGAATCCACAACATCAAATTCAACAATTGTTCATCACACCTAACGACAAAGTCCACACATGACATGTACACATAGAGATAAAATTAGTGGTCTTGTTGCCCATGCCATTGACCATCACTCCTCAATGAGAACTTTTTTAAGATATTCATGTGTATTAGAATCTCGAATGCCCTGGTACCCGAAGAAAGCATCGGATTCGGTCTTCCCTTCCATCGGCCGCACCGGTTGTCCATGAGTTCATAAAAGTTGCAATCCAAATCTTTTCTCACGCTCATTCTCAATTACCATGTTGTGCATGATCACGCGGGCAATGATAATGTACCAAAGGATCTCTTGATCCCAAAACCTAGTTGGTCGCATAATAGCAAATTGGGCTTGCAAAATTTCAAAAGCCCTCTCCATGTCTATACTAGCAGTTGCTTGAGCATTACGGTAGTAAACTTCTTTTTTACCTTGGGGGCTTGAAATTGGCTTCACAAAAGTAGCTACTTTGAATATATCCCATCTACAAGGTAGTACTCCGTGTTGTATGGGTCATTTACTTGGAACTACACTGGTAATGATTCCCCATTGGCTAACTTTGCAAAGAGAGGTGGCCTCTGGGGCACATTATGTCATTGCAAGATTCCGGGATCCCAAAATATGCATGCACCTCAAGAATGATTGCGGCACCCTTATTGTGTCACTTTGATTGTCCATGTCATGATGCAGGGCAGTTATTTCACTTTTTAGTGGATGCAATAAATGGAACCAATCATACCTAGAACTCATATGTTTTGTCCATCTCCAAAAGCCTTGCCATGTCCTGAGCATTCGTGCTCTCAAATACTATGACCTGAACACTTCAACCACCGCCTTTGCAAAATTCTTGACGTAAAAGATTCAAGTGCTCTCTCCATTGCCAAGTTATTATCAATGAAATCTACCGGAACGCCACATGTGTTAGGACCACCCTTACTAGAGAACCTAACAAGATGGACCTAGCCAAGGCGGGCCCAGCAGATAGTGATAGTTGATCAAGCAAGACTGCAAGTGAGGTGGAGGCTATGACAAGTCGAGCGGCGGTGATTGGCTAAAGCAGGCCAGTGTGGTTGGAGTCTTCTTATAGGCCTAGAGTTTATGTAGAGGATTATGAAATGTTATTGTAAACACCGCCAAGAGCTGATCTCCTCTGGAATCCTTCCTCACCTACCCTATTCCCTTTCTTCCTCCACACGAACTACTCGCCCTAGATCCGTCGAGAGGCGAGGAAAGTTACATCTGGTATCAGAGGTCCATCGATATTGCGATTTGGAAACTGCATACCCAAAGCTGTGCTACCAGACCAAGCAGGCGGAGCAGGTGTCGGTGTCAAAAACGGCGGATCTCGGGTAGGGGGTCCCGAACTGTGCGTCTAAGGCTAATGGTAACAGGAGGCGGGGGACACAATGTTTACCCAGGTTCGGGCCCTCTCGATGGAGGTAATACCCTACTTCCTGCTTGATTGATCTTGATGATATGAGTATTACAAGAGTTGATCTACCACGAGATCATAGAGGCTAAACCCTAGAAGCTAGCTTATGATTATGATTGTTCTTGCCCTACGGACTAAACCCTCCGGTTTATATAGACACCGGAGGGGGCTAGGGTTACACAGAGTCGGTTACAGAGAAGGAAATCTTCATATCCGAATTGCCAAGCTTGCCTTCCACGCAAAGGAGAGTCCCACACGGACACGGGATGAAGTCTTCAATCTTGTATCTTCATAGTCCAATAGTACGGCACAAGTACATAGGTCGGCTGTCCGAGGACCCCCTAATCCAAAACTCCCTCAGTAGCCCTTGAACCAGGCTTCAATGACGACGAGTCCGGCGTGCAAATTGTCTTCGGCATTGCAAGGCGGGTTCCTTCTCCGAATACTCCAAGGTAGATTTTGAACACACGAATCGTGTCCGGCTCTGCAAAACAAATTCCACATACCACCATAGAGAGCACAAAATTGCACAAATCTAATCTGCTGACAACTTTTCATAGTGTGACATCACGCCACGGCCTGGTCATTATGCGAACCGTTTTTCTCAACCTGCTACTGCACATATTGCGAGGCGGTTTTATTGGCACATCTTGTCGAAGCAGAGATCGTGTCCCCTTATCACGGGATTCTCATCAATACGGGTGTGGGTAACCCAACCGCGCCATCAACGCGGCGCTTGGGGAATAAGCGAGTTTATGGGGCAAGTGGGGAGGCGCACAGTTTCTACCGCCTTTATAAAGAGATAAGGATTCCCCCTTTTCACCCAAGCCCTCTTCTTCCTCCGCTCATCCATTCTCGCTCGAGCTCCAGCGCCCAAGCTTTCACCTTCTCCGCAAAGTCATTCCAAGCATGTCCGGAGCGGGAGGCAAGTGGATGGCCTCCTCCGTCACGGAGGAGGACATTATGAAGCTTCGGGAGGCCGGATACCTGTCCGCAAACATCGCGCACCGGCTTTCGGCCGAAGGGCAGATCGTCCCCACCCCGAAACCCCAGGAGAGGGTAGTGTTCCTCGCTCACTTCGTAGCGGACTGGGTTTCCCCCTCTACCCGTTTGTCCGCAGGCTGATGTTCTACTACGGGCTGGACTTCCATGATCTGGCCTCCAATTTCATCCTCAACATCTCAGCGTTTATCGTCGTGTGCGAGGCCTTCCTCCGCATTATGCCTCACTTCGGCCTATGGCTGAAGACTTTCAACGTGAAACCGAAGGTGGTGGTTGGCTGCTACGTCTTGAGCTTGCGTTGGTTTTCCTTGAAGAGGAAAGGGTGACGCAGCAATAGTAGCGTAAGTATTTCCCTTAGTTTTTGAGAACCAAGGTATCAATCCAGTAGGAGGCTCCTCAAAAGTCCCACGCACTGATGTCTACTACACAACCTTCTTCTTGTAGATGTTGTTGGGCCTGCAAATGCACAGGTTTGTAGGACAGTAGCAAATTTCCCTCAAGTGGATGACCTAAGGTTTATCAATCCGTAGGCGGCGTAGGATGAAGATGGTCTCTCTCAAGCAACCCTGCAACCAAATAACAAAGAGTTTCTTGTGTCCCCAACACACCCAATACAATGGTAAATTATATAGGTGCACTAGTTCAGCGAAGAGATGGTGATACAAGTGCAAAATAGATAGTAGATATAGGTTTTTGTAATCTGAAATAATAAAAACAGCAAGGTAACAAGCGGTAAAAGTGAGCGTAAACGGTATTGCAATGATAGGAAACAAGGCCTAGGGTTCATACTTTCACTAGTGCAAGTTCTCTCAACAATAATAACATAGATAGATCATATAACAAGCCCTCAACATGCAACAAAGAGTCACTCCGAAGCCACTAATAGCGGAGAACAAACGTAGAGATTATGGTAGGGTACGAAACCACCTGAAAGTTATTCTTTCAGATCAATCTATAAAAGAGTCCGTACTAGAATAACACCTTAAGACACAAATCAACCAAAACCCTAATGTCACCTAGATACTCCATTGTCACCTCAAGTATCCGTGGGCATGATTATACGATATGCATCACACAATCTCAGATTCATCCAACCAACGCAAAGTACTTCAAAGAGTGCCCCAAAGTTTCTACCGGAGAGTCAAGAACGTGTGCCAACCCCTATGCATTGAAGGAAATATGCCCTAGAGGCAATAATAAAGTTATTATTTATTTCCTTATTTCATGATAAATGTTTATTATTCATGCTAGAATTGTATTAACCGAAAACATAATACATGTGTGAATACATAGACAAACATAGTGTCACTAGTATGCCTCTACTTGACTAGCTCATTTATCAAAGATGGTTATGTTTCCTAACCATGGACAAAAGAGTTGTCATTTGATTAACGGGATCACATCATTAGGAGAATGATGTGATTGACATGACCCATTCCGTTAGCCTAGCACTTGATCGTTTAGTATGTTGCTATTGCTTTCTTCATGACTTATACATGTTCATGTAACTATGAGATTATGCAACTCCCGTTTACCGGAGGAACACTTTGGGTGCTACCAAACGTCACAACGTAACTGGGTGATTATAAAGGAGTACTATAGGTGTCTCTAAAGGTACATGTTGGGTTGGCGTATTTCGAGATTAGGTTTTGTCACTCCGATTGTCGGAGAGGTATCTTTGGGCCCTCTCGGTAATGCACATCACTATAAGCCTTGCAAGCAATGTAGCTAATGAGTTAGTTACGGAATGATGCATTACATAACGAGTAAAGAGACTTGCCAGTAACGAGATTGAACTAGGTATTGGATACCGACGATCGAATCTCGGGCAAGTAACATACCGATGACAAAGGGAATAACGTATGTTGTTATGCGGTTTGACCGATAAAGATCTTCGCAGAATATGTAGGAGCCAATATGAGCATCCAGGTTCCGCTATTGGTTATTGACCGAGAATAGTTCTAGGTCATGTCTACATTGTTCTCGAACCCGTAGGGTCCGCACGCTTAAGGTTTCGATGACAGTTATATTATGAGTTTATGAGTTTTGATGTACCGAAGGAGTTCGGAGTCCCGGATGAGATTGGGGACATGACGAGGAGTCTCGAAATGGTCGAGATGTAAAGATCGATATATTGGACGACTATATTCGGAGTTCGGAAAGGTTCCGAGTGATTCGGGTATTTTTCGGAGTACCGGAGAGTTACGGGAATTCGCCGGGGAGAAGTATTGGGCCTTATTGGGCCATACGAGAAAGAGAGAGGGGCTGCCTAGGGCAGGCCGCGCGCCCCCCAAGGCTTAGTCCGAATTGGACTAGGGGGGAGGGCTGCGCCCCCTCCTTCCTTCCCTTCCCTCTCCCCCTTCCTTGACTCCTACTCCTACTACTTGGAAGGGGGGGAATCCTACTCCCACCGGGAGTAGGACTCCTCCAGGGCGCGCCATAGGGGTCGGCCCTCTCCCCATCCTCTCCTCCTTTATATACGGGGGCAGGGGGCACCTCTAGACACAACAACAATTGATCCTTGAGATCTCTTAGCCGTGTGCGGTGCCCCCCTCCACCATAGTCCTCGATAATATTGTAGCGGTGCTTAGGCGAAGCCCTGCGACGGTAGAACATCAAAATCGTCACCACGCCGTCGTGCTGACGGAACTCTTCCCCGACACTTTGCTGGATCGGAGTCCGGGGATCCTCATCGAGCTGAACGTGTGCTAGAACTCGGAGGTGCCGTAGTTTCGGTGCTTGATTGGTCGGGCCGTGAAGACGTACGACTACATCAACCGCGTTGTCATAACGCTTCCACTTTCGGTCTACGAGGGTACGTGGACACACTCTCCCCTCTCGTTGCTATGCATCACCATGATCTTGCGTGTGCGTAGGAAATTTTTTTTTAAATTACTACGTTCCCCAACATGCATAGGTTCCCAATGTCACGAAACCCGCAAGTTGATCACCAAAACATACATCAAGTGGCACATGATATCCCATTGTCACCACAGATAATCACGGCAAGACATACATCAAGTGTTCTCATAAAAGACTCAATTCGATAAGATAACTTCAAAGGGGAAACTCAATTCATCACAAGAGAGTAGAGGGGGAGAAACATCATAAGATCCAACTACAATAGCAAAGCTCGGGATACATCAAGATCGTGCCATCGAGGGAACACGAGAGAGAACACGAGAGAGAGAGATCAAACACATAGCTACTGGTACATACCCTCAGCCCCGAGGGTGAACTACTCTCTCCTCGTCATGGATAGCGCCGGGATGATGAAGATGGCCACCGGTGATGGGTTCCCCCTCCGATAGGATGCCGGAACAGGCTCCCGAGAGGTTTTTGGTAGCTACAGAGGCTTGCGGCGGCGGAACTCCCGATATATCTTCTTTTTTGGAAGTTTTAGGGTACGTAGGTATATATGGGTGCAGGGGGTACGTCGGTGGAGCTACGGGGGCCCCACGAGGTAGGAGGGCGCGCCCGGGGGGGCACCCTCGTGGGCAGCCCGTATCTTCCCTGATGTGCACTCCAAGTTCCCTGGGTTGCTTTCCTTCCAAAAATAACTTCTCCAATTGATTTCATTCCATTTTGACTCCGTCTGATATTCCTTTTCCTCGAAACACTGAAATAGGCATAAAACAGCAAATCTGGGTTGGGCCTCCGGTTAATAGGTTAGTCCCAGAAATAATATAAAAGTTGATAATAAAGCCTAATGTTGCCTAAAACAGTAGATAAAGTAGCATGGAGCAATCAAAAATTATAGATACGTTGGAGACATATCAAGCATCCCCAAGCTTAATTCCTGCTCGTCCTCGAGTAGATAAATGATAAAAAAGAATTTTTGATGCGGAGTGATACTTTGGCATAATTTCAATGCAAATCTTCTTAATTGTGGCATGAATATTCAGATCCGAAAGATTCAAGACAAAAGTTCATATTGACACAAAAGTAATAATACTTCAAGCATACTAATCAAAGCAATCATGTCTTCTCGAAATAGCATGGCAAAAGAAAGTTCATCCCTACAAAATCATATAGTTAGGCTATGCTTCATTTTCGTCACACAAAGATGTTCCCAACTTCTATACCCCCGATGATAAGCCAAGGAATTGTTTCATACTTAAATAATCTCAAACTTTTTCAACCTTCACGCAATACATGAGCGTGAGCCATGGATATAGCACTATGGGTGGAATAGAATATGATGGTGGGGATTGTGTGGAGAAGACAAAAAAGGAGAAAGTCTCACATTGACGAGGCTAATCAACGGGCTATGGAGATGCCCATCAATTGATGTCAATATGAGGAGTAGGGATTGCCATGCAGCGGATGCACTAGAGCTATGTATGCTCAACAAAAGAAAACTAGTGGGTGTGCATCCAACTCGCTTGCTCATGAAGACCTAGGGCATTTGAGGAAGCCCATCGTAGGAATATACAAGTCAAGTTCTATAATGAAAAATTCCCACTAGTATAAAAAGACAACTTATGAGACTCACTACATGAAGAACAAGGTGCTACTTTGAAGCACAAGTGTGGAAAAAGAGATAGTAGCATTGCCCCCTTTTTCTTTTTTTTTCTTTGGCCTTTCTTTTTTTTGGCCTTTCTTTTTTTTTGGGCAATGCTCTAATAATGATGATCATCACACTTCTATTGATTACAGCATAAGGATTACAACTCGAAACTTAGAACAATATATGACTCTATATGAATGCCTCCGACAGTGTACCGGGATGGTGCAATGAGTCAAGAGTGGCATGTATGAAAAGTAATGCATGGTGGCTTTGCCACAAATACAATGTCAACTACATGATCATGCAATGGCAATATGACAAAAGTAATGTATGTCATGATGATGATGATGGAAGTTGCATGGCAATATATCTCGGAATGGCTATGGAAATGCCATGATAGGTAGGTATGGTGGCTGTTTTGAGGAAGATATAAGGAGGTTTATGTGTGATAGAGCGTATCGTATCACGGGGTTTGGATGCACCGGCGAAGTTTGCACCAACTCTCAAGGTGAGAAAGGGCAATGCACGGTACCGAAGAGGCTAGCAAAGGCGGAAAGGTGAGAGTGCGTATAATCCATGGACTCAACATTAGTCAAAAGAACTCATATACTTATTGCAAAAATTTAGAAGTCATCAAAAATCAAGTACTACGCGCATGCTCCTAGGGGGATAGATTGGTAGGAAAATACCATCGCTCGTCCCCGACCGCCACTCATAAGGATGCACAAGCCAGGTACACTTCATGTTTCAAATTTGTTACACAACTTTAACCATACGTGCATGCTACGGGACTTGCAAACTTCAACACAAGCATTTCTCAAATTCACAATTACTCAACTAGCACGACTTTGATATTATCACCTCCATATCTCAAAACAATTATCAAGCATCAAACTTATCTTAGTATTCAATTCACTCAAAAGAAAGCTTCACATATCTTGAATACCAAGTATATTAACATTAAGCAAATTACCATGCTATTTAAGACTCTCAAAATAATATAAGTGAAGTATGAGAGTTCATCTATTTCTTCAAAATAAAACTACCACCATGCTCTAAAAGGTATAAGTGATGCACTAGAGCAAATGGCAAACTACTCCGAAAGATATAAGTGAAGGTCAATGAGTAGCTAAATAATTATGCAACTATGAGAAGACTCTCCCATTTAATAATTTCAGATCTTGGTATTGTATTAAAACAACAAGCAAAGCTAAATAAAACTATATTTCAAGGATAGCACAACTTATGTGAAGAAGTAAAAACTTAGGCTCAACCGATACTAACCGATAGTTGTTGGAGAAAGGTGGGATGCCTACCGGGGCATCCCCAAGCTTAGATGCTTGAGACTTATTAAAATATTATCTTGGGGTGCCTTGGGCATCCCCAAGATTGAACTTTTGTGTCTCCTTAATTCCTCTCATATCATGGTTTCTCTTTTTATCAAAAGCTGCATTCACAACAAACTCAACAAGAACTCGTGAGATAGGTTAGTATAAACCAATGCAAAACCTTATCATTTTCTACTGTAACAAATCACTAAAATTATTATTCAACATTTCATACTAAATGCCTCTGCGTATTTAATACTCCTATCATCAAATAGAATCATTAAACAAGCAAACATATGCAAACAATGCAACCATAACAGCAATCTGCCAAAACAGTACAGTCTGTAAAGAATGCAAGAGTATCAATACTTCCCTGACTCCAAAAATTATGAAATAAAATTCCCACTATAATAAATTTATCAGAGCTCAATATGCAAAAAGATTCAACATTATACCACTCTCTTACTTTTCTAGGGAATTTTTGCAACAGCGGTAAACTTTCAGTTTTTCAAACAGCAACATGTATACTAGCAAAATAAGCATGGCAAAGGCTATCCTTGACTTCTTTATTGAAACTAAAGATGCAAAACATTATTCTAACTAATAGCAAGCAAAAAATAACAAAAGTAAATGACGCTCCAAGCAAAACACATATCATGTGGTGAATAAAAATATAGCTCCAAGTAAAGTTACCGATGAACGAAGACGAAAGAGGGGATGCCTTCGGGGCATCCCCAAGCTTAGGATTTTGGCTATTCTTGAATATTATCTTGGGGTGCCTTGGGCATCCCCAAGATTAGGCTCTTGCCACTCCTTGTTCCATAGTCCATCGAATCTTTACCCAAAACTTGAAAACTTCACAACACAAAACTCAACAGAAAACTCGTAAGCTCCGTTAGTATAGGAAAATAAAACAACCACTTAGGTACTGTAATGAACTCATTATAAATTAATATTGGTGCAATATCTACTGTACTTCAACTTATCTATGGTTCATACCCTTTGATACTACTCATAGATTCATCAAAATAAGCAAACAACACACGCAAAACAGAATCTGTCAAAAACAGAACAGTCTGTAGCAATCTGTATCAAACGTATACTTATGGAACTCCAAAAATTCTACCAAATTAGGAAGACCTGAGCAATTTGTGTACCAATCCATAGCAAAAAGAATAAGATCAGAAGCACGTTCTGTGAATTAATAAAACTAATTTACTGGGTGTAAAAGTTTCTGATTTTCAGCAGGATCAACACAACTATCACCGTAAGCTATCCTAAAGGTCTTACTTGGCACTTTATTGAAACAAAAGCTATAAAACATGATTACTACAGTAGCATAATCATGTGGACACACAAAAACAGTAGTGAGAAATATTGGGTTGGCTCCCAACAAGCGCTTTTCTTTAATGCCTTTTTAGCTAGGCATGATGATGATAATGATGCTCAAATAAAAGATAAGAATTGAAACATAACGGGAGCACCATGAAGCATATGACTAGCACTTTTAAGTCTAACCCACTTACTATGCATAGGGATTTTGTGAGCAAACAACTTATGGGAACGATAATCAACTAGCATAGGAAGGTAAAACAAGCATAGCTTCAAAATTTTCAACACATAGAGAGGAAACTTGACATTATTGCAATTCCTACAAGCATATATTCCTCCCTCATAATAATTTTCAGTAGCATCATGAATGAATTCAACAATATAACCAGCACCTAAAGCATTCTTTTCATGACCTACAAGCATAGAAAATTTACTACTCTTCCAAATCCACTTTAATATTCATCACAATAAGATTCAACATCCTCCAAAATAGTGGGATCATTACTTCCTAAAGTTGACACTCTTCCAAACCCAATTTCATCAATATAACCATCATAAATAGGAGGCATGCTATCATCATAACAACTTTGCATATCAAAACTTGGGATGCTAAAAATATCATCTTCATTAAACATAGCATCCCCAAGCTTGGGACAAACATTAATTCCAGCAAATATATTCTCAAATATTTCATCCTCATCAAACATAGCTTCCCCAAGCTTAGGCCCTTTCATATCATAAGCATAATCACTCTCATCATTAAAAATATTGATAGCACCAATAGTATAGCAATTATCATCATCATAATGCGTAATGGGAGCAACATAATTTGGGAGGGATACCTTTCTACCTTTGTTGTTCCTTCTTTTCTTTTTCTTCTTCACATTATGTGTGGGTTCAACCTTCCTCTTTGAGCTCCTTATTGATGAGATTGGTTGGATAGAAGACTCCTCCTCTTTACCTGATTCATCATAAGAAATAATAGGAGGATATTGGGAAGTCTCTTCCCTTTCGTTAGCATTCTCTTCATCTTCTATCTGTTTTCTTTTCTTTATGTAATTGGCAATATAAGGATTTTCAATGCAATTCACCGCACAATACATATAAATCTTCTCTAGATCAAAATCAAGAAATCTATCAAGATTAAATTTTGGAATACCCTCAATTATACATTTCATTTCTTCATAACCCAAAAGAAGGCTAAGCTATTTATGATGCTCAAGGGTAATCAAATTATCACAATATTTGGAAACGACTTGATCATGAAACAAATAGCATTGGAGCTTTAAATGACCATGTTCATTGCAAAGTTCACAAGGGGCGCGAAAAATATTGAATCTTTCAGCACATTCATCTAGCTCTTCTTGCAAAAAATTGGTTTCTAAGTACTTATGCCTCTTGCAATAAATGTCTTCTCTATTTGGTGTGTTCATGCAAACATGCACTCCACAAAAGTTGACATGCTCATAAGAGATATTTTCATCATAACTAGTGCAATCATCATTAGCATCATGGATATTCAAAGAATTCGTACTAACAACATTGCAATCATGCTCATCATTCAAAGATTTAGTGCCAAACAATTTAGAGATTTCTTCTTCTAGCACTTGAGCACAATTATCCTTTCCATCATACTCACGAAAGATATTAAAAAGGTGAAGCGTATGAGACAAACTCAATTCCATTTTTTAATTTTCTTTTATAGACTAACTAGTGCTAAAACAAGAAACAAAAAGATTCGATTGCAAGATCTAAAGATATACCTTCAAGCACTCAACTCCCCGGCAACGGCGCCATAAAAGAGCTTATTTGACAGGGTGTGAGTGAATGCCCTTTACCTAGCCTCCCCGGCAACGGCACCAGAAAAGAGCTTGATGTCTACTACACAACCTTCTTCTTGTAGACGTTGTTGGGCCTGCAAGTGCACAGATTTGTAGGACAGTAGCAAATTTCCCTCAAGTGGATGACCTAAGGTTTATCAATCCGTAGGAGGCGTAGGATGAAGATGGTCTCTCTCAAGCAACCCTGCAACCAAATAACAAAGAGTCTCTTCTGTCCCCAACACACCCAATACAATGGTAAATTGTATAGGTGCACTAGTTCGGCGAAGAGATGGTGATACAAGTGCAAAATAGATAGTAGATATAGGTTTTTGTAATCTGAAATAATAAAAACAGCAAGGTAACAAGCGGTAAAAGTGAGCGTAAACGGTATTGCAATGATAGGAAACAAGGACTAGGGTTCATACTTTCACTAGTGCAAGTTCTCTCAACAATAATAACATAGATAGATCATATAACAAGCCCTCAACATGCAACAAAGAGTCACTCCAAAGCCACTAATAGCGGAGAACAAACGTAGAGATTATGGTAGGGTACGAAACCACCTCAAAGTTATTCTTTCGGATCAATCTATAAAAGAGTTCGTACTAGAATAACACCTTAAGACACAAATCAACCAAAAACCTAATGTCACCTAGATACTCCATTGTCACCTCAAGTATCCGTGGGCATGATTATACGATATGCATCACACAAGCTCAGATTCATCTAACCAACGCAAAGTACTTCAAAGAGTGCCCCAAAGTTTCTACCGGAGAGTCAAGAACGTGTGCCAACCCCTATGCATAGGTTCCCAATGTCACGAAACCCACAAGTTGATCACTAAAACATACATCAAGTGGCACATGATATCTCATTGTCACCACAGATAATCACGGCAAGACATACATCAAGTGTTCTCATAAAAGACTCAATCCGATAAGATAACTTCAAAGGGGAAACTCAATTCATCACAAGAGAGTAGAGGGGGAGAAACATCATAAGATCCAACTACAATAGCAAAGCTCGGGATACATCAAGATCGTGCCATCGAGGGAACACGAGAGAGAACACAAGAGAGAGAGAGATCAAACACATAGCTACTGGTACATACCCTCAGCCCCGAGGGTGAACTACTCTCTCCTCGTCATGGATAGCGCCGGGATGATGAAGATGGCCACCGGTGATGGGTTCCCCCTCCGATAGGATGCCGGAATGAGCTCCCAAGAGGTTTTTGGTGGCTACAGAGGCTTGCGGCGGCGGAACTCCCGATCTATCTTCTTTTCTGGAAGTTTTAGGGTACGTAGGTATATATGGGTGCAGGGGGTACGTCGGTGGAGCTACGGGGGCCCCACAAGGTAGGAGGGCGCGCCCGGGGGGGCACCCTCGTGGGCAGCCCGTATCTCCCCTGATGTGCACTCCAAGTTCCCTGGGTTGCTTTCCTTCCAAAAATAACTTCTCCAATTGATTTCATTCCATTTTGACTCCGTCTGATATTCCTTTTCCTCGAAACACTGAAATAGGCATAAAACATCAAATCTGGGTTGGGCCTCCGGTTAATAGGTTAGTCCCAAAAATAATATAAAAGTGTATAATAAAGCCCAATATTGCCTAAAACAGTAGATAAAGTAGCATGGAGCAATCAAAAATTATAGATACGTTGGAGACGTATCACGCACCTACACAAACAAACAAAGAACTCACAACCAACGCAATAAAGGGGTTGTCAATCCCTTCATGGCCACTTGCGAAAGTGAGATCTGATAGAGATAGTATGATAAGATAAATATATTTTTAGTATTTTACAATATAGATGCAAAAAGTAAAGATGCAAATAAAAGTAGATTGAAAGGTTATATGATAAAAGATAGACCCAGGGGCCATAGGTTTCACTAGTGGCTTCTCTCAAGATAGCATAAGTATTACGGTGGGTGAACAAATTACTGTTGAGCAATTGATAGAAAAGCGAATAATTATGAGATTATCTAGGCATGATCATGTATATAGGCATCACGTCCGCGATAAGTAGACCGACTCCTGCCTGCATCTACTACTATTACTCCACACATCGACCGCTATCCAACATGCATCTAGAGTATTAAGTTCATAAGAACGGAGTAACGCATTAAGAAAGATGACATGATGTAGAGGGATAAACTCAAGCAATATGATATAAACCCCATCTTTTTATCCTCGATGGCAACAATACAATACGTGCCTTGCAACCCTTTCTGTCACTTGGTAAGGACACCGCAAGATTGAACCCAAAGCTAAGCACTTCTCCCATGGCAAGAAAGATCAATCTAGTAGGCCAAACCAAACTAATAGTTCGAAGTGACTTGCAAAGATAACTAAATCATACATAAAAGAATTCGGAGGAGATTCAAATGTTTTTCATAGATAAACTTGATCATAAACCCACAATTCATCGGATCTCGACAAACACACCGCAAAAAGAGTTTACATCGAATATATCTCCACAAGAGAGGGGGAGAACATTGTATTGAGATCCAAAAGGAGAGAAGAAGCCATCTAGCTAATAGTTATGGACCCGAAGGTCTGTGGTAAACTACTCACAACTCATCGGAGGGGCTATGGTGTTGATGTAGAAGCCCTCCATGGTCGATTCCCCCTTCAGCGGAGCGCCGGCGAAGGCTCCAAGATGGGATCTCGTGGATACAGAAGGTTACGGCGGTGGAAATTGTTTTTCGTTGGCTCCCTGGATGTTTTCGGGGTACATGGGTATATATAGGAGGAAGAAGTACGTCGGTGGCCGCTCGTGGGGCCCAGGAGACAGGGGCGCGCCCAGGAGGGGTGGGCGCGCCCTCCTATCTCCTGGCCACCTCATTTTCTTCTTGACTTGCACTCCAAGTTCTCCGAATCACGTTCGTTCCAAAAATCACGCTCCCGAAGGTTTCGTTCCGTTTGGACTCCGTTTGATATTCCTTTTCTTCGAAATACTGAAATAAGCAAAAAAACAGCAATACAGGCTGGGCCTCTGATACGTCCATTTTGCATCATGCTTTTATATCAATACTTATTGCATTATGGGATGGTATTACACATTATATCTCAATACTTATGGCTATTCTCTCTTATTTTACAAGGTTTGCCATGAAGAGGGGGAATGCCGGCAGCTGGAATTCTGGCTGGAAAAGGAGCAAACGTTGGAAACCTATTCTGCACAACTCCAAAAGTCCTGAAACTCCATGAAACAACTTTTTGGATTTAATAAGAATTTATGAGTGAAAGAAGTAGGCCAGGGGGCCCACACCCTCTCCAGGAGACAGGGGGTGCCCCCCCCTATAGGGTGCGCCCCCTATCTCCTGGGCCCCCTGGTGGGCCTCCGGCGTCCATCTTCTGCTATATCATCACTTTTACCCTGGAAAAAATCGTGCGAAAGCTTACGGGACGAAACTCCGCCGCCACGAGGTGGAACCTTGGCGGAATCAATCTAGGGCTCTGGCGGAGCTATTCTGCCGGGGATACTTCCCTCCAGGAGGGGGAAATCATCACCAACGTCATCACCAACAATCCTCTCATCGGGAGGGGGTCAATCTCCATCAACATCTTCACCAACACCATCTCCTCTCAAAATCCTAGTTCATATCTTGTATCCAATCTTGTTTCAAAACCACAAATTGGTACCTGTGGGTTGCTAGTAGTGTTGATTACTCCTTGTAGTTGATGCTAATTGGTTTACTTGGTGGAAGATCATATGTTCAGATCCTTTATGCATATTATTACTCCTCTGATTATGAACATGAATATGCTTTGTGAGTAGTTACGTTTGTTCCTGAGGACATGGGTGAAGTCTTGTTATTAGTAGTCATGTGAATTTGGTATTCCTTCGATATTTTGATGAGATGTATGTTATCTTTCCTCTAGTGGTGCTATGTGAACGTCGACTACATGACACTTCACCATTATTTGGGCCTAGAGGAAGGCATGGGGAAGTAATAAGTAGATGATGGGTTGCTAGAGTGACAGAAGCTTAAACCCTAGTTTATGCGTTGCTTCGTTAGGGGTTGATATGGACCCATATGTTTAATGATGTGGTTAGGTTTACCTTAGTACTCCTTTTTGTAGTTGTGGATGCTTGCAATAGGGGTTAATCATAAGTGGGATGCTTGTCCAAGTTAGGGCAATACCCAAGTACCGGTCCACCCACATATCAAATTATCAAAGTACCGAACGCGAATCTTATGAACCTGATGAAAACTAGCTTGACGATAATTCCCAGTGTGTCCTCGGGAGCTCCTTCTTCATTATTAGAATTTGTCCAGGCTTATCCTTTGCTACATAAAGGATTGGGCCACCTTGCTGCACTTTATTTACTTTATTTACTTTTTGCTCGTTACTATTTATCTTATCACAAAACTATCTATTACCTACAATTTCAGTGCTTGCAGAGAAAACCTTGCTGAAAACCGTTGGGTTCGACATTCTTACTTATCGAAAGGACTACGATAGAACCCCTACACTTGTGGGTCATCAAGACTCTTTTCTGGCGCCGTTTCCGGGGAGTGTAGCGCTTGTGGTGAGTGGAACTTGGTAAGGAAACATTTATATAGTGTGCTGAAATTTTCTGTTACTTGTCACTATGAAAACTAATCCCTTGAGGGGCTTGTTTGGGGTATCTTCACCCCAACCAGAAGAGCGAAGAGATGCTCCTCAACCTACTGAACTTTATGAAAATATTCACTTTGATATTCCTTCGGGTATGATAGAAAAACTGCTAGCTAATCCTTTTGCAGGAGACGGAACATTGCATCCTGATTTACACCTTATCTTTGTGGATGAAGTTTGTGGATTATTTAAGCTTGTAGGTATTCCCGATGATGTTGTCAAAAGGAAGGTCTTCCCTTTATCTTTGAAGGGAGATGCAATGACATGGTATAGGCTATGTGATGATACGAGATCTTGGAATTATAAGCGATTGAAGTTGGAATTTCACCAGAAATTCTATCCTATGCATCTTGTTCATCGTGATCGTAATTACATATATAATTTCTGGCCTCTCAAAGGATAAAGCATCGCTCAAGCTTGGGGGAGGCTTAAGTCAATGTTGTATTCATGCCCCAATCATGAGCTCTCTCGGGAAATGATTATTCAGAATTTTTATGCTCGGCTTTCTCTTGATAATCGCAACCTGCTCGATACTTCATGTGCTGGTTCTTATATGCTGAAGACTATTGATTTCAAATGGGACTTATTGGAAAGAATTAAACGCAACTCTGAAGATTGGGGTTCCGACGATGGTAAGGAGTCAGGTATGACACCTAAGTTCGATTGTGTTAAATCTTTTATGGATACCGATGCTTTCCATGGATTTAGCTCTAAGTATGGACTTGACTCTGAGATAGTAGCTACTTTTTGTGAATCTTTTGCTACTCAAGTTGATCTCCCTAAAGAGAAGTGGTTGAAATATAATCCTCCTATTGAAGTGAAAGTAGTTGCACCTATTACAGTCGAAGAAAAGACTATTACATATAGTGATCCCATTGTTCCTACTGCTTATGTTGAAAAACCTCCGTTTCCTGTTAGAATAAAAGATCACGCTAAAGCTTCGACTGTCGTTCGTAAGAGTAATACTAGGACCTATACACTTCCTGAGCAAATTAATGTTGAACCTAGTATTGCTATGGTTAAAGATCTCTTGGATGAGGATTTAGATGGGCATGTTATTTCTTTCTTGGGTGAGACTGCTAATATTGCTAGACCTGATACTAAGACACGTAGACCTATTGTAGGCATGCCTGTTATTTCTGTTAAAATAGGAGATCATTGTTATCATGGCTTATGTGATATGGGTGCTAGTGCTAGTGCGATACCTTATGATCTTTATAAAGAGATTATGCACGACATTGCACCTGTTGAATTAGAAGGCATTGATGTTACTATTAATCTTGCTAATAGGGATACCATTAAACCTATTGGGATTGTTAGAGATGTTGAAGTTTTGTGTGGAAAGGTTAAATATCCTGCTGATTTTCTCGTTCTTGCTTCCCCACAAGATGATTTTTGTCCCATTATTTTTGGTAGACCCTTCTTGAATACAGCTAGTGCTAAGATTAATTGTGAAAGGAATATTGTCACTATTGGCATAGATGGTATGTCTCATGATTTTAATTTTGCCAAGTTTAGTAGACAACCTCGTGAAAGGGAACCATCTAGTAAGGATGAAATTATTGGTCTTGCTTCCATTGCTGTTCCTCCAACTGATCCGTTAGAACAATATTTGCTAGACCATGAAAACGATATGTTTATGAAGGAAAGGGAAGAAATAGATGAAATGTTCCTTAAATAGGAACCTATGCTGAAACATAACCTTCCAGTTGAAATTCTTGGGGATCCCCCTCCACCCAAGGGTGATCCCGTGTTTGTGTTGGGGAACGTAGCAGAAATTCAAAAAAATTCTACCATCACCAAAATCAATCTATGGAGATTCTAGCAACAAGAGAGGGAGAGTATGAGCATCTTCATACCCTTGAAGATTGCTAAGCGGAAGCGTTACAAGAACGCGGTTGGTGGAGTCGTACACGCAGCGATTCAGATCGCGGTCGATTCCGATCTAAGCGCCGAACGGACGGCGCCTCCGCGTTCAACACATGTATAGCCCAGGGACGTCTCCTCCTTCTTGATCCAGCAAGGGGGGAGGAGAAGTTGAGGGAGAACTCCGACAGCACGACGGCGTGGTGATGGTGGAGCTCGTGGTTCTCCAGCAGGGCTTCGCCAAGCACTACGGAGGAGGAGGAGGTGTTGGAGGAGGGAGAGGGCTGCACCAGGGGAGAGGTACCGCTGCCCTCCCACCACTCCACTATATATAGGGGCAAGGGGAGAGGGGGAGGCGCCCTAGGGTTTCCCCTAGGGGGCGGCGGCCAAGCAGATTGGATCTCCCTAGGGAAAATCCTAGGAAGACTTGCCCCCCAAGCCAAGCAGGTGGAGGATTACCTCCCAAGCTAGGTGGAGGCGCCCCACCTCCCCAACTAACGTGGGAAAGGGTGTGGGGGGCGCACCACCCCTTAGTGGGCTGGTTTGCCCCTTCCCCTTTGGCCCATGAGGCTCTCCAACACTTGCGGGGGCTCCCGAAACACCTTTCGGTCATGTTGGCCATAGCCTGGTACCCCCGGAACACTTCCGGACTCCAATACCCTTCGTCCAATATATTGATCTTCATTGCCGGACCATTCCGGAACTCCTCGTGACATCCGGGATCACATCCGGGACTCTGAACTACCTTCGGTAACCACATACTATTTCCCATAACAACTCTAGCATCACCGAACCTTAAGTGTGTAGACCCTACGGGTTCGGGAATCATGCAGACATGACCGAGACATCTCTCCAGCCAATAACCAACAGCGGGATCTGGATACCCATGTTGGCTCCCACATGTTCCACGATGATCTCATCGGATGAACCACGATGTCAAGGATTCAAGCAATCCCGTATACAATTCCCTTTGTCAATCGGTACGTTACTTGCCCGAGATTCGATCGTCGGTATCCCAATACCTCATTCAATCTCGTTACTGGCAAGTCACTTTACTCGTTCTGTAATGCATGATCTCGTGACTAACTACTTAGTCACATTGAGCTCATTATGATGATGCATTACCGAGTGGGCCCAGAGATACCTCTCCGTCATACGGAGTGACAAATCCCAGTCTCGATTCGTGCCAACCCAACAGACACTTTCGGAGATACCTGTAGTGCACCTTTATAGCCACCCAGTTACATTGTGATGTTTGGTACACCCAAAGCATTCCTACGGTATCCGGGAGTTGCACAATCTCATGGTCTAAGGAAATGATACTTGGCATTAAAAAAGCTCTTAGCAAACAAACTATACGATCTTGTGCTATGCTTAGGATTGGGTCTTGTCCATCACATCATTCTCCTAATGATGTGATCTCGTTATCAATGACATCCAATGTCCATGGTCAGGAAACCATAACCATCTATTGATCAACGAGCTAGTCAACTAGAGGCTCACTAGGGACATGTTGTGGTCTATGTATTCACACATGTATTACGGTTTGCAGTTAATACAATTATAGCATGAACAATAGACAATTATCATGAACAAGGAAATATAATAATAACTATTTTATTATTGCCTCTAGGGCATATTTCCAATAATCTCCCACTTGCACTAGAGTCAATAATCTAGTTCACATCATTATGTGATTGTAATGAATCCAACACCCATGGTGTTTGATCATATCTCGCTTGTGAGAGAGGTTTATTAGTCAACAGGTCTGAACCTTTCAGATCCATGTGTGCTTTACAAATCTCTATGTCATCTTGTAGATGCAGCTTCCACGCGCTACTTGGAGCTACTCCAAACAACTGCTCTACTATACAAATCCGGTTTACTACTCAAAGTCATCCAGATTAGTGTCAAAGTTTGCATCGACGTAACCCTTTACGACGAACTCTTTTACCACCTCCATAATCGAGAAAATTCCTTAGTCAACTAGTTACTAAGGATAAGTTTGACCACTGTCATGTGATCCATTCCTGGATCACACTTGTATCCCTTGACTGACTCATGGCAAGGCACACTTCATGTGCGGTACACAGCATAGCATACTTTAGAGCCTACGTCTAAAGCATAGGGGACGACCTTCGTCCTTTCTCTCTCTTCTACCGTGGTCAGGTCTTGAGTCTTACTCAATAATCACACCTTATAACACAGCCAAGAACTCATTCTTTGCTGATCTATTTTGAACTCCTTCAAAATCTTGTCATGGTATGTATTTTGAAAGTACTATTAAGCGTTTTTGATCTATCCTTATAGATCTTCATGCTCAATGTTTAATTAGCTTAATCCAGGTTTCCATTGAAAAAACACTTTTCAAATAACCCTATATGCTTTCCAGAAATTCTACATCATTTCCGATCAGCAATATGTCAACAACATATACTCATCAGAAATTCTATAGTGCTCCCACTCACTTCTTTGGAAATAAAAGTTTCTCATAAACTTTGTATAAACCCAAAATCTTTGATCATCTCATCAAAGCGTATATTCCATCTCCGAGATGCTTACTCCAGTCCTTAGAAGGATTACTGGAGCTTTGCATACTTGTTAGCATCTTTCAGGATTGACAAAACCTTCTGGTTGTATCACACACAACCTTTCCTCAAGAAAATCGTCGAGGAAACAATGTTTTGACATCCTATCTGCAAGATTTCATAAATAATGCAGTAACTGCTAATATAATTCCAACAGACTCTTAGCATCGCTACGAGTGAGAAAGTCTCATCGTAGTCAACTCCTTGAACTTCTCGGAAAACATCTTAGCGACAATTTGAGCTTTCTTAATGACGGCACTTACCATCATTGTCCGTCTTCCTTTTAAAATCCATATGTACTCAATAGCCTTACGACCATCAAGTAGTTCTTCCAAAGTCTATACTTTGTTTTCATACATGGATCCTCTCTCGGATTTTATGGCCTCGAGCCATTCGTCGGAATCCGGGCCCACCATCGCTTCTCCATAGCTCGTAGGATCATTGTTGTCTAGCAACATGACCTCCAAGACAGGATTACGTACCACTCTGAAGTAGTACGTATCCTTGTCAACCTACGAGTTTTGATAGTGACTTGATCCGAAGTTTCATGATCAATATCATCAGCTTCCACTTCAATTGGTGTAGGCGCCCCATGAACAACTTCCTGTGCCCTGCTACACACTAGTTGAAGTGACGGTTCAATAACCTCATCAAGTCTCCACCATCCTCCCACTCAATTCTTTCAAGAGAAACTTTTCCTCGAGAAAGGACCCGTTTCTAGAAACAATCACTTTTGCTTCCAGATATAAAATAGGAGGTATACCCAACTGTTTTGGGTGTCCTATGAAGATGCATTTATCCGCTTTGGGTTTGAGCTTATCAGGCTAAAACTTTTCCACATAAGCGTCACAGCCCCAAACTTTTAAGAAATGATAGCTTAGGTTTCTCTAAACCATAGTTCATATGTTGTCATCTCAACGAAATTACGTGGTGCCCTATTTGAAGTGAATGTGGTTGTCTCTAATGCCTAACCCATAAACGATAGTGGTAATTCGATAAGAGACATCATGGTATGCACCATATCCAATAGGGTGCAGTTATGATGTTCGGACACACTATGGTGTTCCAGGCGGTGTTAGTTGTGAAACAATTTCCACAATGTCTTAATTGTGTGCCAAACTCATAACTCGGATATTCATCTCTATGATCATATCATAGACATTTTATCCTCTTGTCACGACGATCTTCAACTTCACTCCGAAATTACTTGAACCTTTCAATAATTCAGACTTGTGTTTCATCAAGTAAATATACTCAACATCTACTCAAATCATCTGTGAAGTAAGAACATAACGATATCCACTGCGTGCCTCAGCACTCATTGGGCTGCACACATCAAAATGTATTACTTCCAACAAGTTGCTTTCTTGTTCCATTTCACTGAAAACGAGGCCTTTCAGTCATCTTGCCCATGTGGTATGGTTTGCATGTCTCAAGTGATTCAAAATCAAGTGAGTCCAAACGATCCATCTGTATGGAGTTTCTTCATGCATATATACTAATAGACATGGTTCGCATCTCTCAATCTTTTCAAAATTGAGTGAGTCCAAAGATCCATCAACATGGAGCTTCTTCATGCGTTTTATACCAATATGACTCAAGTGGCAGTGCCACAAGTATGTGGTACTATCATTACTATCTTATATCTTTTGGCATGAACATGTGTATCACTACGATCGATATTCAATAAACCATTCATTTTAGGTGCAAGACCATTGAAGGTATTATTCAAATAAATAGAGTAACCATTATTCTCCTTAAGTGAATAACCGTATTGCGATAAACATAATCCAATCATGTCTATGCTCAACACAAACACCAAATAACAATTATTTAGGTTTAACACCAATCTCGATGGTAGAGGGAGCATGCGATGCTTGATCACATCAACCTTGGAAACACTTCCAACACATATCATCATCTCACCTTTAGCTAGTCTCCGTTTATTCCGTAGCTCTTTTATTTCGAGTTACTAACACTTAGCAACCGAACCGGGTCTTAATACCCTGGTGCTACTAGGAGTACTAGTAAAGTACACATTTAATATAATGTATATCCAATATACTTCTGTCGACCTTGACAACCTTCTCATCTACCAAGTATCTAGGGTACTTCTGCTTCAGTGACCGTTCTCCTCATTTCAGAAGCACTTAGTCTCGGGTTTTGGTTCAACCTTGGGTTTCTTCAATAGAGCAGCAACTGACTTGCCGTTTCATGAAGTATCCCTTTTTGCCCTTGCCCTTCTTGAAACTAGTAGTTTTACTAACCATCAACAACTAATGCTCCTACTTGATTTCTACTTTCGCGGTGTCAAACATCGCGAATTGCTCAAGGATCATCATGTCTATCCCTGATGTGTTATAGTTCATCACGAAGCTCCAGTAGCTTGGTGGCAGTGACTTTGGAGAACCATCACTATCTCATCTAGAAGATAACTCCCACTCAATTCAAGGGATTGCAGTACTCAGACAATCTGAGCACATGCTCAACGATTGAGCTTTTCTCCCTTAGTTTGCAGGCTTAAGAAACTTGTCAGAGGTCTCATACCTCTTGACGTGGGCACTAGCCTGAAATACCAATTTCAGTCCTTGGAACATCTCATATGTTCTGTGACTTTTCAAAAATGTCTTCGGTGCCTCAATTCTAAACCGTTTAACATTACTGAACTATCACGTAGTCATCAAAACATGTATGTCAGATGTTCGCAACATCCACAGACGACGTTCGAGGTTCAGCACACCGAGTGGTGCATTAAGGACATAAGCCTTCTGCGTAGCAATGAGGACAATCCTCAGTTTATGGACCTAGTCCGCATAATTGCTACTATCAACTTTCAACTAAATTTTCTCTAGGAACATATCTAAAACAGTAGAACTAAAGCGCAAGTTACGACATAATTTGCAAAGATCTTTTGACTATGTTCATGATAATTAAGTTCATCTAATTTAATGAACTCCCACTCAGATGGACATCCCTCTAGTCATCTAAGTGATACATGATCCGAGTCAACTAGGCCGTGTCCGATCATCACGTGAGACGGACTAGTCATCATCAGAGAACATCTTCATGTTGATCGTATCTGCTATGTGACTCATGTTCGACCTTTCGGTCTCTTGTGTTCTAAGGCCATGTCTGTACATGCTAGGCTCGTCAAGTCAACCTAAGTGTTTTGCTTGTGTAAATCTGGCTTACACCCGTTGTATTCGAACATTAGAATCTATCACACCCGATCATCACGTGGTGCTTCGAAACAACGAACCTTCGCAACAGTGCACAATTTGGGGGAACACTCTCTTGAAATTTTAGTGAGGGATCATCTTATTTATGCTACCGTCGTTCTAAGCAAATAAGATGTAAAAACATGATAAACATCACATGCAATCAAATAGTGACATGATATGGCCAATATCATTTTGCTCCTTTTGATCTCCATCTTCAAGGCACCATGATCATCATTGTCACCGGCATGACACCATGATCTCCATCATCATGATCTCCATCATCGTGTCTTCATGAAGTTGTCTCGCCAACTATTACTTCTACTACTATGGCTAACAGTTTAGCAATAAAGTAAAGTAATTACATGGCATTATTCAATGACACGCAGGTCATACAATAAATTACGACAACTCCTATGGCTCCTGCCGGTTGTCATACTCATCAACATGCAAGTCGCGACTCCTATTACAAGAACATGATCAATCTCATACATCACATATATATCATTAATCACATCCTTTTGGCCATATCACATCACACGGCATATGTTGCAAGAACAAGTTAGACGTCCTCTAATTGTTGTTGCAAGTTTTTACGTGGCTGCTATAGGTTTCTAGCAAGAACGTTTCTTACCTACGCCAAAACCACAATGTGATATGCCAATTGCTATTTACCCTTCATAAGGACCCTTTTCATCGAATCCGATCCGACTAAAGTGGGAGAGACAGACACCCGCTAGCCACCTTATGCAACTAGTGCATGTCAGTCGGTGGAACCTGTCTCACGTAAGCGTACGTGTAAGGTCGGTCCAGGCCGCTTCATCCCACAATGCCGCCGAGTCAAGATAGGACTAGTAACGGTAAGCAAATTGTACAAACCATCGCCCACAACTACTTGTGTTCTACTCGTGCAATGAATGTACGCAATAGACCTAGCTCTAATACCACTATTGGGGAACGTAGCAGAAATTCAAAAAAATTCTACGCATCACCAAGATCAATCTATGGAGATTCTAGCAACAAGAGAGGGAGAGGATGAGCATCTTCATACCCTTGAAGATCGCTAAGCGGAAGCGTTACAAGAACGCGGTTGGTGGAGTCGTACACGCAGTGATTCAGATCGCGGTCAATTCTGATCTAAGCGCCGAACGGACGGCGCCTCCGCGTTCAACACACGTATAGCCCGGGGACGTCTCTGTTGGAAATATGCCCTAGAGGCAATAATAAAATGGTTATTATTATATTTCCTTGTTCATGATAATTGTCTATTGTTCATGCTATAATTGTATTAACTGGAAACCGTAATACATGTGTGAATACATAGACCACAACATGTCCCTAGTGAGCCTCTAGTTGACTAGCTCATTGATCAATAGATGGTTATGGTTCCTGACCATGGACATTGGATGTCATTGATAATGGGATCACATCATTAGGAGAATGATGTGAAGGACAAGACCCAGTCCTAAGCATAGCACAAGATCGTGTAGTTCGTTTGCTAAAGCTTTTCTAATGTCAAGTATCATTTCCTTAGACCATGAGATTGTGCAACTCCCAGATACCGTAGGAATGCTTTTGGTGTACCAAATGTCACAATGCAACTGGGTGGCTATAAAGGTGCACTATAGGTATCTCCGAAAGTGTCGGTTGGGTTGGCACGAATCGAGACTGGGATTTGTCACTCCGTATGACGGAGAGGTATCTCTGGGCCCACTCGGTAATGCATCATCATAATGAGCTCGATGTGACTAAGTAGTTAGTCACGGGATTATGCATTATGGAACAAGTAAAGTGACTTGCCGGTAACGAGATTGAACGAGGTATTGGGATACCGACGATCAAATCTCGGGCAAGTAACGTACTGATTGACAAAGGGAATTGCATACGGGATTGCTTGAATCCCCGACATAGTGGTTCATCCGATGAGATCATCGTGGAACATGTGGGAGCCAACATGGGTATCTAGATCCCGCTGTTGGTTATTGGCCGGAGAGATGTCTCGGTCATGTCTGCATGATCCCCGAACCCGTAGGGTCTACACACTTAAGGTTCGGTGACGCTAGAGTTGTTATGGGAAATAGTATGTGGTTACGAATGTTGTTCGGAGTCCCGGATGAGATCCTGGACGTCACGAGGAGTTCCGGAATGGTCCAGAGGTAAAGATTTATATATGGGAAGTCCTATTTTGGCCATCGGAAAATGTTCAGGATTTTTCGGTATTGTACTGGGAAGGTTCTAGAAGGTTCCGGAGTGGGGCCCATATGCATGGGGGACCCACATGAACGTGGGTAGTGGGGGCAAGGCCCCACTCCCCTGGTCAAGGCACACCAAGATCCCCCCTTAGAAGGAATAAGATCATATCCCGAAGGGATAAGATCAAGATCCCTAAAAAGGGGGGATAACAATCGGTGGGGGAGGAAATGATGGGATTTCTTTCCTCCCACCTTTGCCAACGCCCAAATGGACTTGGAGGCTAAGAAACCAGGCCCTCCACCCCTATATATAGTGGGGAGGCGCATGGGAGCTTCACTCCTTCCCCTGGCGCAGCCCTCTCCCTCTCCAACACCTCCTCCTCCTCCGTAGTGCTTGGCGAAGCCCTGCTGGAGAACTGCAAGCTCCACCACCATGCCATTGTGCTGCCGGAGCTCTCCCTCAACTCTCCCCTTGCTGGATCAAGAAGGAGGAGATGTCCCCGGGCTGTACGTGTGTTGAACGCGGAGGCACCGTTCTTCGGTGCTTAGATCGGATTCGGCCGCGATCTGAATTGCTTCGTGAACGACTCCACCGACCGCGTTCTTGTAACGCTTCCGCATAGCGATCTTCAAGGGTATGAAGATGCACTCCCCTCTATCTTTTTGCTAGTCTCTCCTTAGATTGATCTTGGTGATGTGTAGAAAATTTTGAATTTCTGCTACGTTCCCCAACAGTGGCATCATGAGCTAGGTCTATTGCGTAGATTCTATGCACGAGTAGAACACAAGTTGTTGTGGGCGTTGATTTTGTTCAATATGCTTACCGTTACTAGTCCTATCTTGTTTCGATGGTATTGTGGGATGAAGCGGCCCGGACCGACCTTACACGTACACTTACATGAGACAGGTTCCACCGACTGACATGCACTTGTTGCATAAGGTGGCTAGCGGGTGCCAGTCTCTCCCACTTTAGTCGGATCGGATTCGATGAAAAGGGTCCTTATGAAGGGTAAATAGCAATTGGCATATCACGTTGTGGTTTTGGTGTAGGTAAGAAACGTTCTTGCTAGAAACCTATAGCAGCCACGTAAAAAACTTGCAACAACAATTAGAGGACGTCTAACTTGTTTTTGCAGCATATGCCGTGTGATGTGATATGGCTAAGAAGGATGTGATGAATGAAATATATGTGATGTATGAGATTGATCATATTCTTGTAATAGGAATCACGACTTGCATGTCGATGAGTATGACAACCGGCAGGAGCCATAGGAGTTGTCTTTAATTATTGTATGACCTGCGTGTCACTGAATAATGCCATGTAATTACTTTACTTCATTCCTAAACCGTTAGCTATAGCAATAGAAGTAATAGTTGGCGAGACAACTTCATGGAGACACGATGATGGAGATCATGATGATTGAGAACATGGTGTCATGCCGGTGACGATGATGATCATGGCGCCCCGAAGATGGAGATCAAAAGGAGCAAAATGATATTGGCCATATCATGTCACTATTTGATTGCATGTGATGTTTATCATGTTTTTGCATCTTATTTGCTTAGAGCGACGGTAGTAAATAAGATGATCCCTCATAATAGTTTCAAGAAAGTGTTCCCCCTAACTGTGCACCGTTGCGAAAGTTCGTTGTTTCAAAGCACCACGTGATGATCGGGTGTGATAGATTCTAACGTTCACATACAACGGGTGTAAGCCAGATTTACACACACGAAACACTTAGGTTGACTTGACGAGCCTAGCATGTACAGACATGGCCTCGGAACACAAGAGACCGAAAGGTCAAACATGAGTTGTATAGTGGATACAATCAACATGAAGATGTTCACCGATGATGACTAGTCCATTCACGTGATGATCGGACACGGCCTAGTTGACTCGGATCATGTATCACTTAGATGACTAGAGGGATGTCTATCTGAGTGGGAGTTCATAAGATGAACTTAATTATCCTGAACATAGTTAAAAGGTTTTTGCAAATTATGTCGTAGCTCGCGCTTTAGTTCTACTGTTTTAGATATGTTCCTAGAGAAAATTTAGTTGAAAGTTGATAGTAGCAATTATGCGGACTGGGTTCGTAAACTGAGGATTGTCCTCATTGCTGCATAGAAGGCTTATGTCCTTAATGCACCGCTCGGTGTGCTGAACCTCAAACGTCGTCTGTGTATGTTGCGAAAATCTGACATACACGTTTTGATAACTACATGATAGTTCAGTAATGTTAAACGGTTTAGAATTGAGGCATCGAAGACGATTTCGAAACGTCGCGGAACATGTGAGATGTTTCGAGGGCTGAAATTGGGATTTCAGGCTCGTGCCCATGTCAAGAGGTATAAGACCTCCGACGAGTTTCTTAGCCTGCAAACTAAGGGAGAAAACCTCAATCGTTGAACTTGTGCTCAGATTGTCTGAATACAATGATCACTTGAATCGAGTGGGAGTTAATCTTCCAAATGAGAAAGTGATGTTTCTCCAAAAGTCATTGCCACCAAGCTGCTAGAGCTTCGTGATGAACTATAACATATCAAGGATAGATATGATGATCCTTGAAATATTCGCAATGTTTGACACCGCGAAAGTAGAAATCAAGAAGGAGCATCAATTGTTGATGGTTAGTGAAACCACTAGTTTCAAGAAGGGCAAGGGTAAGAAGTGATACTTCATGAAATGGCAAATCAGTTGCTGCTCTAGTGAAGAAACCCAAGGTTGAACCCAAACCCGAGACTAAGTGCTTCTGTAATGAGGGGAACAATCACTGAAGCAGAACTACCCTAGATACTTGGTAGATGAGAAGGCTGGCAAGGTCGACAGAAGTATATTGGATATACATTATATTGATGTGTGCTTTACTAGTACTCCTAGTAGCACCATGGTAATAGATACCAGTTCAGTTGCTAAGTGTTAGTAACTCAAAATAAAAGGCTACGGAATAAACGGAGACTAGCTAAAGGTGAGATGATGATATGGTTTGGAAGTGTTTCCAAGGTTGATGTGATCAAGCATCGCATACTCCCTCTACCATCAAGATTGGTGTTAAACCTAAATAATTGTTATTTGGTGTTTGCGTTGAGCATAGACATGATTGGATTATGTTTATCGCAATACAGTTATTCATTCAAGGAGAATAATGGTTACTCTGTTTATTTGAATAATACCTTCAATGGTCTTGCACCTAAAATGAATGGTTTATTGAATCTCGATCGTAGTGATACACATGTTCATGCCAAAAGATATAAGATAGTAATGATATAGTGCCACCTACTTATGGCACTGCCATTTGAGTCATATTGGTATAAAACACATGAAGAAGATCCATGTTGATGGATCTTTGGACTCACTCGTTTTTGAAAAGATTGAGACATGTGAACCATGTATATTGGTATATACGCATGAAGAAACTCCATGCAGATGGACCGTTTGGACTCACTTGATTTTGAATCACTTGATACATGCAAATCATACCACATGGGCAACATGACTGAAAGCCTCATTTTCAGTAAAATGGAACAAGAAAGCAACTTGTTGGAAGTAATAAATTTTGATGTGTGCAGTCCAATGAGTGCTGAGGCACGCAGTGGATATCGTCATATTCTTACTTCACAGATGATTTGAGTAGATTCTGAGTATGTTTACTTGATGAAACACAAATCTGAATTATTGAAAGGTTCAAGTAATTTTAGAGTGAAGTTGAAGATTATCGTGACAAGAGGATAAAATGTCTATGATAAGATCATGGAGATGAATATCTGAGTTGCGAGTTTGGTACACAATTGAGACATTGTGGAAATTGTTTCACAACTAACACCGCCTGGAACACCATAGTGTGATGGTGTGTCCGAACATCATAGATGCACCCCATTGGATGTGGGGCATACCATGATGTCTCTTATCGAATTGCCACTATCGTTCATGGGTTAGGCATTAGAGACAACCACATTCACTTTAAATAGGGCACCACGTAATTCCGTTGAGATGACACCGTATGAACTATGGTTTAGAGAAACCTAAGCTGTCGTTTCTTGAAAGTTTGGGGCTGCGACGCTTATGTGAAAAAGGTTTTCATCCTGATAAGCTCGAACTTAAAGCGGATAAATACATCTTCATAGGACACCCAAAACAGTTGGGTATACCTCCTATTTCAGATCCGGAAGCAAAAGTTATTGTTTCTAGTAACGGGTCCTTTCTCGAGGAAAAGTTTCTCCAGAAAGAATTGAGTGGGAGGATGGTGGAGACTTGATATGGTTATTGAACCGTCACTACAACTAGTGTGTAGCAGGGCACAGGAAGTTGTTCCTGTGACACCTACACCAATTGAAGTGGAAGCTGATGATAGTGATCATGAAGCCTCGGATCAAGTCACTGCTGAACCTCGTAGGTCGACAGGGATGCGTACTACTTTAGAGTGGTACGTAATCCTGTCTTAGAGGTCATGTTGCTAGACAACAATGAACCTACGAGCTATGGAGAAGCGATGGTGGGCCTGGATTCCGACGAATGGCTCGAAGCCATAAAATCCGAGAGAGGATCCATGTATGAAAACAAAGTATAGACTTTGGAAGATCTACTCGGTCGTAAGGCTGTTGAGTACAGATGGATTTTAAAAGGAAGACGGACAATGATGGTAAGTGTCACCATTAAGAAAGCTCGACTTGTCGCTAAGATGTTTTCCGACAAGTTCAAGGAGTTGACTACGATGAGACTTTCTCACTCGTAGTGATGCTAAGAGTCTGTTGGAATTACATTAGCAGTTACTGCATTATTTATGAAATCTTGCAGATAGGATGTCAAAAACATTGTTTCCTCGACAATTTTCTTGAGTAAAGGTTGTATGTGATACAACCAGAAGGTTTTGTCAATCCTGAAAGATGCTAACAAGTATGCAAAGCTCCAGTAATCCTTCTAAGGACTGGAGTAAGCATCTCAGAGATGGAATATACGCTTTGATGATATGATCAAAGAATTTTGGTTTTATACAAAGTTTATGAGAAACTTGTATTTCCAAAGAAGTGAGTGGGAGCACTATAGAATTTCTGATGAGTATATGTTGTTAACATATTGTTGATCGGAAATGCTGTAGAATTTCTGGAAAGCATATAGGGTTATTTGAAAAGTGTTTTTCAATGGAAAACCTGGATTAAGCTACTTGAACATTGAGCATCAAGATCTATAAGGATAGATCAAAAATGCTTAATACTTTCAAATGAATACAAACTGTGACAAGATTTTGAAGGAGTTCAAAATAGATCGGCAAAGAATGAGTTCTTGGCTGTGTTATAAGGTGTGATTATTGAGTAAGACTCAAGACCTGACCACGGCAGAAGAGAGAGAAAGGACGAAGGTTGTCCCCTATGCTTTAGACGTAGGCTCTACAATATGCTATGCTGTGTACCGCACCTGAAGTGTGCCTTGCCATGAGTCAGTCAAGGGGTACAAGTGTGATCCATGAATGGATCACAGCACAGCGGTCAAGGTTATCCTTAGTAATTAGTGGACTAAGGAATTTTCTCGATAATGGAGGTGGTAAAAGAGTTCGTCGTAAAGGGTTACGCCGATGCAAACTTTGACACTAATCCGGATGACTTTGAGTAGTAAACCGGATTCGTATAGTAGAGCAGTTATTTGGAATAGCTCCAAATAGAGCATGGTAGCTGCATCTAGGAGATGAAATAGAGATTTGTAAAGCACACACAGATCTGAAAGATTCAGACCCATTGACTAATAACCTCTCTCACAAGCGAGATATGATCAAACCCCATGGGTGTTGAATTCATTACAATCACATAATGATGTAAACTAGATTATTGACTCTAGTGCAAGTGGGAGACTGTTGGAAATATGCCCTCGAGGCAATAATAAAATGGTTATTATTATATTTCCTTGTTCATGATAATTGTCTATTGTTCATGCTATAATTGTATTAACTGGAAACCGTAATACATGTGTGAATACATAGACCACAACATGTCCCTAGTGAGCCTCTAGTTGACTAGCTCATTGATCAATAGCTGGTTATGGTTTCCTGACCATGGACATTGGATGTCATTGATAATGGGATCACATCATTAGGAGAACGATGTGATGGACAAGACCCAGTCCTAAGCATAGCACAAGATCGTGTAGTTCGTTTGCTAAAGCTTTTCTAATGTCAAGTATCATATCCTTAGACCATGAGATTGTGCAACTCCCGGATACCGTAGGAATGCTTTGGGTGTACCAAATGTCACAACATAATTGGGTGGCTATAAAGGTGCACTACAAGTATCTCTGAAAGTGTCTATTGGGTTGGCACGAATCGAGACTGGGATTTGTCACTCCGTATGACGGAGAGGTATCTCTAGGCCCACTCGGTAATACATCATCATAATGAGCTCAATGTGACTAAGTAGTTAGTCACGGGATTATGCATTATGGAACGAGTAAAGTGAATTGCCGGTAACGAGATTAAACGAGGTATTGGGATACCGACGATCGAATCTCGGGCAAGTAACGTACCGATTGACAAAGGGAATTGCATACGGGATTGCTTGAATCCCCGACATCGTGGTTCATCCGATGAGATCATCGTGGAACATGTGGGGGCCAACATGGGTATCCAGATCCCGCTGTTATTTATTGGTCGGAGAGATGTCTCGGTCATGACTGCATGATCCCTGAACCCGTAGGGTCCACACACTTAAGGTTCGGTGACGCTAGAGTTGTTATGAGAAATAGTATGTGGTTACCGAATGTTGTTCGGAGTCTCGGATGAGATCCCGGACGTCATGAGGAGTTCCGGAATGGTCCGGAGGTAAACATTTATATATGGGAAGTCCTATTTTGGCCACCGGAAAGTGTTCGGGATTTTTCGGTATTGTACCGGGAAGGTTCTAGAAGGTTCTGGAGTGGGGCCCACCTGCATGGGAGGACGCACATGAACGTGGGTAGTGGGGGAAAGGCCCCACACCCCTGTTCAAGGCGCACCAAGATCCCCCCTTAGAAGGAATAAGATCATATCCCGAAGGGATAAGATCAAGATCCCTAAAAAGGGGGGATAACAATCGGTGGGGAAGGAAATGATGGGATTTCTTTCCTCCCACCTTTGCCAACGCCCCGATGGACTTGGAGGGCAAGAAAACAGCCCCTCCACCCCTATATATAGTGGGGAGGCGCATGGGAGCTTCACCCCTTCCCCTGGCGCAGCCCTCTCCCTCCCCAACACCTCCTCCTCCATAGTAGTGCTTGGCGAAGCCCTGCCGGAGAACTGCAAGCTCCACCACCATGCCGTCGTGCTGCTGGAGCTCTCCCTCAACTTCTCCTCTCCCCTTGCTGGATCAAGAAGGAGGAGACGTCACTGGGCTACATGTGTGTTGAATGCAGAGGCACCGTTGTTCGGTGCTTAGATCGGATTCGGCCGCGATCTAAATCGCTTCGTGAACGACTCCACCGACCGCGTTCTTGTAACGCTTCCGCATCACGATCTTCAAGGGTATGAAGATGCACCCCCCTCTCTCTCGTTGCTAGTATCTCTGTAGATTGATCTTGGTCATGCGTGGAAAATTTTGAATTTCTGCTACATTCCCCAACAGTGGTATCAGAGCTAGGTCTATTGCGTAGATTCTTTGCATGAGTAGAACACAAGTAGTTGTGGGCGATGGTTTGTACAATTTGCTTACCATTACTAGTCCTATCTTGATCCGGTGGCATTGTGGGATGAAGCGGCCCAGACTGACCTTACACGTACACTTACGTGAGACAGGTTCCACCGACTGACATGCACTTGTTGCATAAGGTGGCTAGCGGGTGACAGTCTCTCCCACTTTAGTCAGATCGGATTCGATGAAAAGTGTCCTTATGAAGGGTGAATAGCAATTGGCATATCACCGTTGTGGCTTTGCGTAGGTAAGAAGCGTTCTTGCTAGAAACCCATAGCAGCCACCTAAAACATGCAACAACAATTAGAGGACGTCTAACTTGTTTTTGCAGGGTATGCTACGTGATGTGATATGGCCAAAAGAATGTGATGTATGAGATTGATCATGTTCTTGTAATAGGAATCATGACTTGCATGTCGATGAGTATGACAACCGGCAGGAGCCATAGGAGTTGTCTTATTTTTTGTATGACCCGCGTGTCAATGATAACGCCATGTAATTACTTTACTTTATTGCTAACCGTTAGCCATAGTAGTAGAAGTAATAGTTGGCGAGACAACTTCATGAAGACACGATGATGGAGATCATGATGATGGAGATCATGGTGTCATGCCGGTGACGATGATGATCATGGAGCCCCGAAGATGGAGATCAAAAGGAGAAAAATGATATTGGCCATATCATGTCACTATTTGATTGCATGTGATGTTTATCATGTTTATGCATCTTATTTGCTTAGAACGACGGTAGTAAATAAGATGATCCCTCATAATAATTTCAAGAAAGTGTTCCCCCTAACTGTGCACCATTGCGAAAGTTCGTTGTTTCGAAGCACCACGTGATGATCGGGTGTGATAGATTCTAACATTCACATACAATGGGTGTAAGCCAGATTTACACACGTGAAACACTTAGGTTGACTTGACGAGCCTAGCATGTACAGACATGGACTCGGAACACAAGAGACCGAAAGGTCGAACATGAGTCGTATAGTGGATACAATCAACATGAAGATGTTCACCAACGATGACTAGTCTATCTCACGTGATGATCGGACACGTCCTAGTTGACTCGGATCATGTATCACTTAGATGACTAGAGGGATGTCTATCTGAGTGGGAGTTCATAAGATGAACTTAATTATCCTGAACATAGTCAAAAAGGTTTTTGCAAATTATGTCGTAGCTCGCGCTTTAGTTCTACTGTTTTAGATATGTTCCTAGAGAAATTTCAGTTGAAAGTTGATAGTAGAAATTATGCGTACTAGGTCCGTAAACTGAGGATTGTCCTCATTGCTGCGTAGAAGGCTTATGTCCTTAATGCACCGCTCGGTGTGCTGAACCTGAACATCGTCTGTGGATGTTGCGAACATCTGACATACACATTTTGATAACTACGTGATAGTTTAGTAATGTTAAACGGTTTAGAGTTGAGGCACCGAAGACGATTTTGAAATGTCGCGGAACATATGAGATATTTCGAGGGCTGAAATTGGGATTTCAGGCTCGTGCCCACGTCAAGAGGTATAAGACCTACGATGAGTTTCTTAGCCTACAAACTAAGGGAGAAAAGCTCAATCGTTGAGCTTGTGCTCAGATTGTCTGAATACAACAATCACTTGAATCGAGTGGGAGTTAATCTTCCAAATGAGATAGTGATGTTTCTCCAAAAGTCATTGCCACCAAGCTGCTAGAGCTTCGTGATGAACTATAACATATCAGGGATCGGTATGATGATCCTTGAAATATTCGCGAAGTTTGACGCCGCAAAAGTAGAAATCAAGAAGGAGCATCAATTGTTGATGGTTAGTGAAACCACTAGTTTCAAGAAGGGCAAGGGCAAGAAGGGTTACTTCATGAAATGGCAAATCAGTTACTTCTCTAGTGAAGAAACCCAAGGTTGAAACCAAACCCGAGACTAAGTGCTTCTGTAATGAAGGGAATGGTAACTAAAGCGGAATTACCCTAGATGCTTGGTAGATGAGAAGGCTGGAAAGGTCGACAGAAGTATATTGGATATACGTTATGTTAATGTGTACTTTACTAGTACTCCTAGTAGCACCAGGGTATTAGATACCGGTTCGGTTGCTAAGTGTTAGTAACTCGAAATAAAAGCTACGGAATAAACGGAGACTAGCTAAAGGTGAGCTGACGATATGTGTTGGAAGTGTTTCCAAGGTTGATGTGATCAAGCATCGCATGCTCCCTCTACTATCGAGATTGGTGTTAAACCTAAATAATTGTTATTTAGTGTTTGCGTTGAGCATAGACATGATTGGATTATGTTTATCGCAACACGATTATTCATTTAAGGAGAATAAAGGTTACTCTGTTTATTTGAATAATACCTTCAATGGTATTGCACCTAAAATGAATGGTTTATTGAATCTCAATCGTAGTGATGCACATGTTCATACCAAAAGATATAAGATAGTAATGATATAGTGCCACCTACTCGTGGCACTGCCATTTGAGTCATATTGGTATAAAACGCATGAAGAAGCTCCATGTTGATGGATCTTTGGACTCACTCGTTTTTGAAAAGATTGAGACATGTGAACCATGTCTATTGGTATATACGCATGAAGAAACTCCATGCAGATGGACCGTTTGGACTCACTTGATTTTGAATCACTTGAGACATGCAAATTCATACCACATGGGCAAGATGACTGAAAGCCTCGTTTTCAGTAAAATGGAACAAGAAAGCAACTTGTTGGAAGTAATACATTTTGATGTGTGCAGTACAATGAGTGCTGAGGCACGTAGTGGATATCGTTATGTTCTTACTTCACAGATGATTTGAGTAGATACTGAGTATATTTACTTGATGAAACACAAGTCTGAATTATTGAATGGTTCAAGTAATTTCAGAGTGAAATTGAAGATCGTCGTGACAAGAGGATAAAATGTCTATGATATTATCATAGAGATGAATATCTGAGTTGCGAGTTTGGTACACAATTGAGACATTGTGGAAATTGTTTCACAACTAACACCGCCTGGAACACCATAGTGTGATGGTGTGTCCGAACATCATAGATGCACCCCATTGGATGTGGGGTATACCATGATGTCTCTTATCGAATTGCCACTATCGTTCATGGGTTAGGCATTAGAGACAACCACATTCACTTTAAATAGGGCACCACGTAATTCCGTTGAGATGACACCGTATGAACTATGGTTTAGAGAAACCTAAGCTGTCGTTTCTTGAAAGTTTGGGGCTGTGACGCTTATGTAAAAGGTTTTGCCTGATAAGCTCGAACCCAAAGCGGATAAAATGCATCTTCATAGGACACCCAAAACAGTTGGGTGTACCTCCCAATTCAGATCCGGAAGCAAAAGTGATTGTTTCCAGAAACGGGTCCTTTCTCGAGGAAAAGTTTCTCTCGAAAGAATTGAGTGGGAGGATGGTGGAGACTTGATATGGTTATTGAACCGTCACTACAACTAGTGTGTAGCAGGGCACAGGAAGTTGTTCCTGTGGCACCTACACCAATTGAAGTGGAAGCTGATGATAGTGATCATGAAGCCTTGGATCAAGTCACTGCCGAACCTCGTAGGACGACAAGGACGCGTACTGCTTCAGAGTAGTGCGATAATCCTGTCTTGGAGGTCATGTTGCTGGACAACAATGAACCTGCGAGCTATGGAGAAGTGATGGTGGGCCCGGATTCCGACGAATGGCTCGAGGCCATAAAATCCGAGAGAGGATCCATGTGTGAAAACAAAGTATAGACTTTGGAAGAACTACTCGATAGTCGTAAGGCTGTTGAGTACAAATGAATTTTAGAAGGAAGACAGACAATGATGGTAAGTGTCACCATTAAGAAAGCTCGACTTGTCGCTAAGATGTTTTCCGACAAGTTCAAGGAGTTGACTACGGTGAGACTTTCTCACTCGTAGCGATGCTAAGAGTCTGTTGGAATTATATTAGCAGTTACTGCATTATTTATGAAATCTTGCAGATAGGATGTGAAAACATTGTTTCCTCGATGATTTTCTTGAGGAAAGGTTGTATGTGATACAACCAGGAGTTTTTGTCAATCCTGAAAGATGCTAACAAGTATGCAAAGCTCCAGTAATCCTTCTAAGGACTGGAGTAAGCATCTCGGAGTTGGAATATACACTTTGATGAGATGATCAAATATTTTGGGTTTATACAAAGTTTATGAGAAACTTGTAATTCCAAAGAAGTGAGTGGGAGCACTATATCATTTCTGATGAGTATATGTTATTGTTGATCAGAAATGCTGTAGAATTTCTAGAAAGCATATAGGGTTATTTGAAAAGTGTTTTCAATGGAAAACCTGGGTTAAGCTACGTGAACATTGAGCATCAAGATCTATAAGGATAGATCAAAATTGCTTGATAGTACTTTCAAATGAATATGCACCATGACAAGATTTTGAAGGAGTTCAAAATAGATCGGCAAAGAAGGAGTTCTTGGCTGTGTTATAAGGTGTGAGTTTTGAGTAAGACTCAAGACCCGACCGCGGTAGAGAAAGAAAGGACAAAGGTCGTCCCCTATGCTTTAGACGTAGGCTCTACAATATGATATGCTATGTATCGCAACTGAAGTGTGCCTTGCCATGAATCAGTCAAGGGGTACAAGTGTGATCCAGGAATGGATCACATGACAGTGGTCAAACTTACCCTTAGTAACTAGTTGACTAAGGAATTTTCTCGATTATGGAGGTGGTAAAAGAGTTCGTCGTAAAGGGTTACGCCGATGCGAACTTTGACACCAATTCGGATTATTCTGAGTAGTAAACCGGAATCGTATAGTAGAACAGTTATTTGGAATAGCTCCAAATAGAGCGTGGTAGCTGCATCTAGGATATGACATAGAGATTTGTAAAGCACACACGGATCTGAAAGATTCAGACCCGTTGACTAATAACCTCTCTCACAAGCGAGATATGATCAAACCCCATGGGTGTTGAATTCATTACAATCACATAGTGATGTGAACTACATTATTGACTCTAGTGCAAGTGGGAGACTGTTGGAAATATGCCCTATAGGCAATAATAAATTGGTTATTATTATATTTCCTTGTTCATGATGATTGTTTATTATCCATGCTAGAATTGTATTGATAGGAAACTCAGATACATGTGTGGATACATAGACAACACCATGTCCCTAGTAAGCCTCTAGTTGACTAGCTCGTTCATCAATAGATGGTTATGGTTTCCTGGCCATGGACATTGGATGTCATTGATAACGGGATCACATCATTAGGAGAATGATGTGATGGACAAGACCCAATCCTAAGCATAGCACAAGATTGTGTAGTTCGTTTGCTAAAGCTTTTCTAATGTCAAGTATCATTTCCTTAGAGCATGAGATTATGCAACTCCCGGATACCGTAGGAATGCTTTGGGTGTGCCAAACGTCACAACGTAACTGGGTGGCTATAAAGGTGCACTACGGGTATCTCCGAAAGTGTCTGTTGGGTTGGCACGAATCGAGACTGGGATTTGTCACTCCGTGTGACGGAGAGGTATCTCTGGGCCCACTCGGTACGACATCATCATAATGTGCACAATGTGATCAAGGAGTTGATCATGGGGTGATGTGTTACGGAACGAGTAAAGAGACTTGCCATAACGAGATTGAATAAGGTATCGGTATACCGACGATCGAATCTCGGGCAAGTACTATACCGGTAGACACATGGAATTGTATACGGGATTGATTTAATCCTTGACATCGTGGTTCATCCGATGAGATCATCGTGGAACATGTGGGGTCCAACATGGGTATCCATATTCCGCTGTTGGTTATTGGCCGGAGAGTGGTCTCGGTCATGTCTGCATGGTTCCCGAACCCGTAGGGTCTACATGCTTAAGGTTCGATGACGCTAGGGTTATATGGAATAGATATACGTGGTTACCGAATGTTGTTCAGAGTCCTGGATGAGATCCCAGACGTCACGAGGAGTTCCGGAATGGTCCGGAGGTAAAGATTTATATATGGGAAGTCCTGTTTTGGTCACCGGAAAAGTTTCGGGTGCTATCGGTAACGTACCGGACCACCGGGAGGGTCCTGGGGGTCCACCAGGTGAGGGCTGCGTTGGCCAAGTGTGGGAGGGGACCAGCCCCTAGGTGGGCTGGGGTGCCCCCACAAAGGCCCAAGGCGCCTCAAGAGAAGAGGGGGGCAAAACCCTAGGGCAGATGGGCCCTAAGGCCCACCCCAGGTGCGCCTCCCCCTCTCCCCCTTTGGCGGCCACCCTAGATGGGATCTGGGGCTACTGCACCCCTTGGGGTGGGAACCCTAGAGGGGGCGCAGCCCCCTCCCCTTCCCCTATATATAGTTGAGGTCTAGGGGCTGCCCAACACATGAGTTATTCTCTTCAAGGCGCAGCCCTACCTCTCTCCCTCCTCCTCTCTCGCAGTGCTTGGCGAAGCCCTGCTGGAGTGCCACGCTCCTCCATCACCACCACGCCATTGTGCTGCTACTGGAAGGAGTCTTCCCCAACCTCTCCCTCTCTCCTTGCTGGATCAAGGCATGGGAGACGTCACCGGGCTGCACGTGTGTTGAACGCGGAGGCACCGTTGTTCGGTGCTTAGATCGGATTCGGTCGCGATCTGAATCGCTTCGTGAACGACTCCACCGACCGCGTTCTTGTAACGCTTCCGCATCATGATCTTCAAGGGTATGAAGATGCACTCCCCTCTCTCTCGTTGCTAGTATCTCTCTAGATTGATCTTGGTGATGCGTAGAAACTTTTGAATTTCTGCTACGTTCCCCAACAGAGGATTGCCTCCCAAGCTAGGTGGAGGCGCCCCACCTCCCAAACTAACGTGGGAAAGGGTGTGGGGGGCGCACCACCCCTTAGTGGGCTGGTTTGCCCCTTCCCCTTTGGCCCATGAGGCCCTCCAACAGTTGCCGGGGCTCCCGAAACACCTTTCGGTCATGCTGGCCATAGCCTGGTACCCCCGGAACACTTCCGGACTCCAATACCCTTCGTCCAATATATCGATCTTCATTGCCGGACCATTCTAGAACTCCTCGTGACGTCCGGGGCCACATCCGGGACTCCGAACTACCTTCGGTAACCACATACTATTTCCAATAACAACTCTAGCATCACCGAACCTTAAGTGTGTAGACCCTACGGGTCCGGGAATCATGCAGACATGACCGAGACATCTCTCCGGCCAATAACCAACAGCGGGATATGGATACCCATGTTGGCTCCCACATGTTCCACGATGATCTCATCGGATGAACCACGATGTCAAGGATTCAAGCAATCCCGTATACAATTCCCTTTGTCAATCGGTACGTTACTTGCCCGAGATTCGATCATCGGTATCCCAATACCTCGTTCAATCTCGTTACCGGCAAGTCACTTTACTTGTTATGTAATGCATGATCCCGTGACTAACTACTTAGTCACATTGAGCTCATTATGATGATGCATTACCGAGTGGGCCCAGAGATACCTCTCCGTCATACGGAGTGACAAATCCCAGTCTCGATTCGTGCCAACCCAACAGACACTTTCGGAGATACCTGTAGTGCACCTTTATAGCCACCCAGTTACGTTGTGACGTTTGGTACACCCAAAGCATTCCTACGGTATCCGGGAGTTGCACAATCTCGTGGTCTAAGGAAATGATACTTGACATTAGAAAAACTCTTAGCAAACGAACTATACGATCTTGTGCTATGCTTAGGATTGGGTCTTGTCCATCACATCATTCTCCTAATGATGTGATCCTATTATCAATGACATCCAATGTCCATGGTCAGGAAACCATAACCATCTATTGATCAATGAGCTAGTCAACTAGAGGCTCACTAGGGACATGTTGTGGTCTATGTATTCACACATGTATTACGGTTTGCAGTTAATACAATTATAGCATGAACAATAGACAATTACCATGAACAAGGAAATATAATAATAACTATTTTATTATTGCCTCTAGGGCATATTTCCAATAGTTTGAACTCAAACCTTTACCTGCTAGTCTTAAGTATGCTTATCTTGATGAAAAAGAAATATATCTTGTTATTATTAGTGCTAACCTTTCGGAGAAAGAAGAAGAAAGATTATTGAAAAACTCTGAAGAAGCACCGAGCTGCTATTGGATATACTCTAGATGATCTTAAGGGCATTAGTCCCACATTATGTCAACACAAAATTTCAGTGGAGAAAGATGTCAAACCAGTTAGAGATCCTCAAAGACGATTAAATCCCAAAATGAAGGAAGTGGTAAGAAAGGAGTTCTAAAGCTCCTTGAGGCATGTATTATTTATCCTGTTGCTGATAGTGAATGGGTAAGCCCTGTCCATTGTGTCCCTAAAAAAGGAGGTATTACCATTGTTACTAATGATAAATATGAACTGACCCCGCAAAGAATTATTACAGTTTATAGGATGGTAATTGATTTCCGTAAGTTAAATAAAGCTACTAAGAAAGATCATTACCCTTTACCTTTTCTTGATCAAATGCTCACAAGGCTATCCAAACACACACATTTTTGCTTTCTAGATGGTTATTCTGGCTTCTCTCAAATACCTCTGTCAACAAAGGATCAATCTAAAACTACTTTTACTTGCCCTTTTGGTACTTTTGCTTATAGACGTATGCCTTTTGGTTTATGTAATGCACCTGCTACCTTTCAAAGATGCATGATGGCTATATTTTCTGATTTTTGTGAAAAGATTTGTGAGGTATTCATGGATGACTTCTCCGTCTATGGATTCTCTTTTGATGATTGTTTGAGCAACCTTGATCGATTTTTGCAGAGATGCGAAGACACTAGTCTCGTCCTGAATTGGGAAAAGTGTCACTTTATGGTTAATGAAGGCATTGTCTTGGGGCACAAGATCTCTGAGAGAGGTATTGAAGTTGATAAAGCCAAAGTTGATGGTATTGAAAAGATGCCATGTCCCAAGGACATAAAAGGTATAAGAAGTTTCCTTGGTCATGCCGGTTTTTATAGGAGGTTCATTAAGGACTTTTCTAAAATCTCTAGGACTCTGACTAATTTATTGCAAAAAGATATTCCTTTTGTCTTTGATGATGATTGTGTAGAAGCATTTGAAACACTTAAGAAAGCTTTGATCACTGCACCTATTGTTCAGCCGCCTGATTGGAATTTACCTTTTGAAATTATGTGCGATGCTAGTGATTATGCTGTAGGTGTTGTTTTAGGGCAAAGAGTCGATAAGAAATTGAACGTTATCCAGTATGCTAGTAAGACTCTTGATACTGCCCAGAGAAATTATGCTACTACTGAAAAATAGTTCTTAGCAGTTGTATTTGCATGTGATAAGTTTAGACCTTATATTGTTGATTCCAAAGTTACTATTCACACCGATCATGTTGCTATTAAATATCTTATGGAAAATAAAGATGCTAAGCCTAGACTCATTAGATGGGTTCTCTTGCTCCAAGAATTTGACTTCCATATTATTGATAGAAAGGGAGCTGAGAACCCCGTTGCAGATAACTTGTCTAGGTTAGAGAATGTTCTTGATGACCCACTGCCTATTAATGATAGTTTTCCTGATGAACAATTAGCGGTCGTCAATGCTTCTCGTACTGCTCCTTGGTATGCTGACTATGCTAATTACATTGTTGCTAAATATATACCGCCTAGTTTCACATACCAGCAAAAGAAAAAGTTCTTTTATGATTTAAGACATTACTTCTGGGATGATCCACACCTTTATAAAGAAGGAGTAGATGGTATTATTAGACGTTGTGTGCCTGAGCATGAACAGGAACATATTCTACGTAAGTGTCACTCTGAATCTTATGGAGGGCACCACGCTGGAGATAGAACTGCACACAAGGTACTACAATCTGGTTTTTATTGGCCCACTCTCTTCAACGATGCTCGTAAGTTTGTCTTATCTTGTGATGAATGTCAAAGAATAGGCAACGTTAGTAGATGTCAAGAAATGCCTATGAATTATTCTCTTGTTATTGAACCGTTTGATGTTTGGGGCTTTGATTATATGGGACCTTTTCCTGCCTCCAATGGTTATACACATATTTTAGTTGTTGTTGATTACGTTACGAAGCGGGTAGAAGCTATTCCAACTAGTAGTGCTGATCATAACACTTCTATTAAAATGCTTAAAGAAGTTATTTTTCCAAGGTTTGGAGTCCTTAGATATCTTATGACTGATGGTGGTTCACACTTTATTCATGGTGTTTTCCGTAAGATGCTCGCTAAGTATGATGTCAAACATAGAATCGCATCTCCTTATCACCCGCAGTCTAGTGGTCAAGTAGAGTTGAGCAATAGAGAGCTCAAATTAATTTTGCAAAAGAATGTGAATATATCTAGGAAGAATTGGTCCAAAAAACTTGATGATGCATTATGGGCCTATAGAACTGCATACAAAAATCCTATGGGTATGTCTCCCTATAAGATGGTTTATGGAAAAGCATGTCATTTACCTCTTGAACTTGAACATAAGGCATATTGGGCTATTAAGGAGCTCAATTATGATTTCAAACTTGCCGGTGAAAAGAGGTTATTTGATATTAGTTCACTTGATGAATGGAGAACCCAAGCATATGAGAATGCCAAGCTTTTCAAAGAAAAAGTCAAACGCTGGCATGATAAGAGGATACAAAAGCGTGAGTTTAACCTAGGAGATTATGTGTTATTGTTCAACTCTCGTTTAAGATTTTTTGCAGGAAACCTTTTCTCAAAATGGGAAGGTCCCTACATTATCGAGGAGGTCTATCGTTCTGGTGCTATAAAAATCAACAACTTCGAAGGCACAAATCCGAGGGTGGTAAACGGTCAAAGAATTAAACATTATATTTCAGGTAATCCTATCAATGTTGAAACTAATATTATTGAAACCACAACCCCCGAGGAATACATAAGGGACACTTTCCAGAATGTTCCAGACTCCGAAAAGGCATAGGTATGTGGTACAGTAAGTAAACCGACTCCAAAACAACTATAATGGTAATTTTTATCAGTTTTGGATTATTTAAGAATTTTAGGAAGAAAGAAGTAGTCCGAAAGGGACACGAGGCCCCCACGAGAGTGGAGGGCGCGCCACCCGTGTAGGGCGCGCCCCCTATCTCGTGAGCACCTCGTGTGCCTCCCGGACTCCGTTTTCTTGTATGTTACGTATTTTGGTCAGTAAAAATTCATTATATATACTCCCAAAGGTTTTAACCACCATATCACGCAAATATCCTCTATTTTCGTTTTGAGTCGTTCCTGTTGCAGATTTGGAACAAGATGTCGTCCCAAGATTCGGAGGGAGAGAGCTACATGGCTGATTATATCACAAACCCAAAAGTATATGGGGATGTAGAACATTATGGCTGGACCGCAGAGGAAGAAGAAGACTATGATCCAAAGGGGAAGGAGGAGACAAGCTCCGATGAAGAGGACGATCCACTACCCCAACCTGGTGATATGCATGTGGAGTTCAAGAAGTCAAGCCTCCCTAAGGTCCAATCTATCCCACCATGTTTTTTGTAGGACAGCAAGGCAACACTATGCAAAAAGATAATGAAACTTGAGCTCGAGAATGAGGATCTGAGGGAGGAAAATTTTAGCCTCAGACGCAAGCTAGAGAAGAAAAATGCAACAACTTCGCCGTCATTACCACCTCCATCACCTCCGAGGAAATAATCACATGGGTATGGGCACTCCGCTTGGCAACTGCCAAGCTTGGGGGAGGTGCCTCGGTATCGTATCACCATCACACTCCTATCTTTACTGCTTTATTTAGTTCAATCCTTTTAGTAGTATCTTGATCTATTAGTTTGAAGTTTTGATATCAAGTAGTTTTGAGTTTTGCATTATGATCTCTTTATGTAATCGAGTCAGTGTGCTATCTATAATAAAGATTAGTTTTGAGTCAAGGGCTTTGCTATGTTGCTATGATCTTGAGAAAGTAGAAAGAATAAAAGAGTTCATATTGATCTTATGGATAGTGATAACTTCACACATAGAAAGTATGAGGCATAAAAATTGTTGAGAGTTGATGAACGTAGCCTTTAATCATCGTTGCAATTAATAGGAAGTGATAAGGAAAGAGGGGTTCACATATAAATATATTATCTTGGACATCTTTTATAATTGTGAAGCACTCATTAAGAATGACATGCTAAAAGAGTTGATGTTGGACAAGGAAGACAACGCAATGGTTTATGTTTTACGACATCTCAGTTAAAGTATATTGTCATTTACCTTCCAAACATGTTGAGCTTGCCTTTCCCCCTCTTGCTAGCCAAATTCCTTGCACCAAGTAGAGATACTACTTGTGCTTCCAAATATCCTTAAACCCAGTTTTTTCATGAGAGTCCACCATACCTACCTATGGATTGAGTAAGATCCTTCAAGTAAGTTGTCATCGGTGCAAGCAATGAAAATTGCTCTCTAAATCTGTATGACTTATTAGTGCAGAGAAAATAAACTATGTACGAACTTGTTGTGGAAGTAATAAAAGCGACGGACTGCATAATAAAGGTCCCCATACAAGGGGCAATATAAAGTGTTGTTCTTTTGCACTAAGATTTTATGCATCAACCCTAAACGCGCATGACAACCTCTGCTTCCCTCTGCGAAGGGCCTATCTTTTACTTTATGTTTTTACTTTATGCTTGAGTCAAGGTGATCCTCACCTTTTCCTTTTTCATTTTATCCTTTGGCAAGCTCTTCGTGTTTGAAAGATCATGATATATACATCCAATTGGATGTAAGTTGGAATAGGCTATTATTGTTGACATCACCTAAAGGTGAATACGTTGGGAGGCAACACAATAAGCCCCAATCTTTATCAGTGTCCGACTGAAACTCTATAACCACAAGTATTGCGTGAGTGTTAGCAATTGTAGGAGACTACGAGATAGTTGAGTATGTGAGATTGTTGAAAAATTCTATTATTGACTCTTTCTAATGTTACAATAAATTGCAATTGCTTCAATGACTAAGGTTATAGTTTGTTAGTTCCCAATGAAGTTTTTGAACCATACTTGACATTGTGAATTGCTTATTACTTGAGCATAGGAAATCATATGACAAAATCTATATTTGTTGCTGTTATTAGAATGATCAGGATGCCCTCATGTCCGTATTTTATTTTTATCGACACCTCTATCTCTAAACATTTGGACATATTTTTCGATTTCGGCTTCCGCTTGAGGACAAGCGAGGTCTAAGCTTGGGGGAGTTGATACGTCTATTTTGCATCATGCTTTTATATCAATATTTATTGCATTATGGGCTGTCATTACACATTATATCTCAATACTTATGGCTATTCTCTCTTATTTTAAAAGGTTTACCATGAAGAGGGGGAATGCCGGCAGCTGGAATTCTGGCTGGAAAAGGAGCAAACGTTGGAAACCTATTCTACACAACTTCAAAAGTCTTGAAACTCCACGAAACAACTTTTTGGATTTAATAAGAATTTATGAGCGAAAGAAATAGGCCAGGGGGGCCACACCCTGACTAGGAGACAGGGGGGAGCCCCCCTATAGGGTGTGGCCCCCTATCTCCTGGGCCCCCTGGTGGGCCTCCGGCGTCCATCTTCTGCTATATCATCACTTTTACCCTGGAAAAAATCGTGGGAAAGCTTACGGGGCGAAAATCCGCCGCCACGAGGTGGAACCTTGGCGGAATCAATCTAGGGCTCTGGCGGAGCTGTTCTGCCGGGGACACTTCCCTCCGGGAGGGGGAAATCATCACCAACGTCATCACCAATGATCCTCTCATCGGGAGGGGTCAATCTCCATCAATATCTTCACCAGCACCATCACCTCTCAAAACCCTAGTTCATCTCTTGTATCCAATCTTGTATCAAAACCACAAATTGGTACCTGTGGGTTGCTAGTAGTGTTGATTACTCCTTGTAGTTGATGCTAATTGGTTTACTTGGTGGAAGATCATATGTTCAGATCCTTTATGCATATTATTACTCCTCTGATTATGAACATGAATATGCTTTGTGAGTAGTTACGTTTGTTCCTGAGGACATGGGTGAAGTCTTGTTATTAGTAGTCATGTGAATTTGGTATTCGTTCGATATTTTGATGAGATGTATGTTGTCTTTCCTCTAGTGGTGTTATGTGAACGTCGACTACATGACACCACCATTATTTGGGCCTAGAGGAAGGCATGGGGAAGTAATAAGTAAATGATGGGTTGCTAGAGTGACAGAAGCTTAAACCCTAGTTTATGCGTTGCTTCGTTAGGGGTTGATATGGACCCATATGTTTAATGTTGTGGTTAGGTTTAGCTTAATACTCCTTTTTGTAGTTGCGGATGCTTGCAATAGGGGTTAATCATAAGTGGGATGCTTGTCCAAGTTTGGGCAGTACCCAAGTACCGGTCCACCCACATATCAAATTATCAAAGTACCGAACGCGAATCTTATGAACGTGATGAAAACTAGCTTGACGATAATTCCCAGTGTGTCCTCGGGAGCTCCTTCTTCATATTAGAATTTGTCTAGGCTTATCCTTTGCTACATAAAGGATTGGGCCACCTTGCTGCACTTTATTCACTTTATTTACTTTTTGCTCGTTACTATTTATCTTATCACAAAACTATCTATTACCTACAATTTCAGTGCTTGCAGAGAAAACCTTGCTGAAAACCGCTTATCATTTCCTTCTGCTCCTCGTTGGGTTCGACACTCTTACTTATCAAAAGGACTACGATAGATCCCCTACACTTGTGGGTCATCAAGACTCTTTTAGGGCGCCGTTGCCGGGGAGTGTAGCGCTTGTGGTGAGTGGAACTTGGTAAGGAAACATTTATATAGTGTGCTGAAATTTTCTGTTACTTGTCACTATGGAAACTAATCCCTTGAGGGGCTTGTTTGGGGTATCTTCACCCCAACCAGAAGAGCAAAGAGATGCTCCTCAACCTACTGAACTTTATGAAAATATTCACTTTGAGATTCCTTCGGGTATGATAGAAAAACAGTTAGCTAATCCTTTTGCAGGAGACGGAACATTGCATCCCGATTTACACCTTATTTTTGTGGATGAAGTTTGTGGATTATTTAAGCTTGCAGGTATTCCCGATGATGTTGTCAAAAGGAAGGTCTTCCCTTTATCTTTGAAGGGAGATGCAATGACATGGTATAGGCTATGTGATGATACGAGATCTTGGAATTATAAGCGATTGAAGTTGGAATTTCACCAGGAGTTCTATCCTATGCATCTTGTTCATCGTGATCGTAATTACATATATAATTTCTGGCCCCGCGAAGGAGAAAGCATCGCTCCAGCTTGGGGGAGGCTTAAGTCAATGTTGTATTCATGCCCCAATCATGAGCTCTCTCGGTAAATGATTATTCCGAATTTTTATGCTCAGCTTTCTCTTGATAATCTCAACATGCTCGATACTTCCTGTGCTGGTTCTTATATGCTGAAGACTATTGATTTCAAATGGGACCTATTGGAAAGAATTAAATGCAACTCTAAAGATTGGGGTTCCAACGATGGTAAGGAGTCAGGTATGACACCTAAGTTCGATTGTGTTAAATCTTTTATGGATACCGATGCTTTCCGTGGATTTAGCTCTAAGTATGGACATGACTCTGAGATAGCAGCTACTTTTTGTGAATCTTTTGCTACTCACGTTGATCTCCCTAAAGAGAAGTGGTTTAAATATAATCCTCCTGTTGAAGTGAAAGTAGTTGCACCTATTACAGTCGAAGAAAAGACTATTACATATACTGATCCCAGTGTTCCTACTGCTTATGTTGAAAAACCTCCTTTTCCTGTTAGAATAAAAGATCACGCTAAAGCTTCGACTGTCGTTCGTAAGAGTAATACTTGGACCTATACACCTCCTGAGCAAATTAATGTTGAACCTAGTATTGCTATGGTTAAAGATCTCTTGAATGAGGATTTAGATGGGTATGTTATTTCTTTCTTGGGTGAGATTGCTAATATTGCTAGACCTGATACTAAGACACGTAGACCTGTTGTAGGCATGCCTATTATTTCTGTTAAAATAGGAGATCATTGTTATCATGGCTTATGTGATATGGGTGCTAGTGCTAGTGAGATACCTTATGATCTTTATAAAGAGATTATGCATGACATTGCACCTGTTGAATTAGAAGACATTTATGTTACTATTAAGCTTGCTAGTAGGGATACCATTAAACCTATTGGAATTGTTAGAGATGTTGAAGTTTTGTGTGGAAAGGTTAAATATCCTGCTGATTTTCTTGTTCTTGCTTCCCCACAAGATGATTTTTGTCCCATTATTTTTGGTAGACCCTTCTTGAATACAGCTAGTGCTAAGATTAATTGTGAAAGGAATATTGTCACTATTGGCATAGATGGTATGTCTCATGAGTTTAATTTTGCCAAGTTTAGTAGACAACCTCGTGAAAGGGAACCATCTAGTAAGGATGAAATTATTGGTCTTGCTTCCATTGTTGTTCCTCCAACTGATCCGATGGAACAATATTTGCTAGACCATGAAAACGATATGTTTATGAAGGAAAGGGAAGAAATAGATGAAGTGTTCCTTAAACAGAAACTATGCTGAAACATAACCTTCCCGTTGAAATTCTTGGGGATCCCCCTCCACCCAAGGGTGATCCCGTGTTTGAGCTCAAACGTTTACCTAATAATCTTAAGTATGCTTATCTTGATGAAAAAGAATAATATCCTGTTATTATTAGTGCTAACTTTTCAGAGAAAGAAGAAGAAAGATTATTGAAAACTCTAAAGAAGCACCGAGCTACTATTGGACATACTCTGGATGATCTTAAGGGCATTAGTCCCACATTATGTCAACACAAAATTTCAGTGGAGAAAGATGCCAAACCAGTTAGAGATCCTCAAAGACGATTAAATCCCAAAATGAAGGAAGTGGTAAGAAAGGAGATTCTAAAGCTCCTTGAGGCAGGTATTTTTTATCCCGTTGCTGATAGTGAATGGGTAAGCCCTGTCCATTGTGTCCCTAAAAAGGGAGGTATTACCGTTGTTCCTAATAATAAAGATGAACTGATCCCGCAAAGAATTATTACAGGTTATAGGATGGTAATTGATTTCCATAAGTTAAATAAAGCTACTAAGAAAGATCATTACCCTTTACCTTTTATTGATCAAATGCAAGAAAGGCTATCCAAACACACACATTTTTGCTTTCTAGATGTTTATTCTGACTTCTCTCAAATACCTGTGTCAGCGAAGGTTCAATCTAAAACTACTTTTACTTGCCCTTTTGGTACTTTTGCTTATAGACGTATGCCTTTTGGTTTATGTAATGCACTTGTTACCTTTCAAAGATGCATGATGGCTATATTTTCTGATTTTTGTGAAAAGATTTGTGAGGTATTCATGGATGACTTCTCCGTCTATGGATCCTCTTTTGATGATTGTTTGAGCAACCTTTATCGAGTTTTGCAGAGATGCGAAGACACTAGTCTCGTCCTGAATTGGGAAAAGTGTCACTTTATGGTTAATGAAGGCATTGTCTTGGGGCACAAGATCTCTGAGAGAGGTATTGAAGTTGATAAAGCCAAAGTTGATGGTATTGAAAAGATGCCATGTCCCAAGGACATAAAAGGTATAAGAAGTTTCCTTGATCACGCCAGTTTTTATAGGAGGTTCATTAAGGACTTTTCTAAAATATCTAGGCCTCTGACTAATTTATTGCAAAAAGATATTCCTTTTATCTTTGTTGATGATTGTGTAGAAGCGTTTGAAACACTTAGGCAAGCTTTGATCACTGCACCTATTGTTCAGCCGCCTGATTGGAATTTACCTTTTGAAATTATGTGCGATGCTAGTGATTATGTTGTAGGTGTTGTTTTAGGGCAAAGAGTCGATAAGAAATTGAATGTTATCCAGTATGCTAGTAAGAATCTTGATACTGCCCAGAGAAATTATGCTACTACTGAAAAAGAGTTCTTAGCAGTTGTATTTGCATGTGATAAGTTTAGACCTTATATAGTTGATTCCAAAGTTACTATTCACACCGATCATGTTGCTATTAAATATCTTATGGAATAGAAAGATGCTAAGCCTAGACTCATTAGATGGGTTCTCTTGCTCCAAGAATTTGACTTGCATATTATTGATAGAAAGGGAGCTGAGAACCCCGTTGCAGATAACTTGTCTAGGTTAGAGAATGTTCTTGATGAACTGCCTATTAATGATAGTTTTCCTGATGAACAATTAGCGATCGTCAGTGCTTCTCATACTGCTCCTTGGTATGCTGACTATGCTAATTACATTGTTGCTAAATATATACCGCCTAGTTTCACATACCAGCAAAAGAAAAAGTTCTTTTATGATTTAAGACATTACTTCTGGGATGATCCACACCTTTATAAAGAAGGAGTAGATGGTATTATTAGACGTTGTGTGCCTAAGCATGAACAGGAACAGATTCTACGTAAGTGTCACTCCGAATCTTATGGAGAGCACCACGCTGGAGATAGAACTGCACACAAGGTACTGCAATCTGGTTTTTATTGGCCCACTCTTCAAAGATGCTCGTAAGTTTGTCTTGTGATGAATGTCAAAGAATAGGTAACATTAGTAGATGTCAAGAAATGCCTATGAATTATTCTCTTGTTATTGAACCGTTTGATGTTTGGGGCTTTGATTATATGGGACCTTTTCCTGCCTCCAATGGTTATACACATATTTTAGTTGCTGTTGATTACGTTACTAAGTGGGTAGAAGCTATTCCAACTAGTAGTGCTGATCATAACACTTCTATTAAAATGCTTAAAGAAGTTATTTTTCCAAGGTTTGGAGTCCCTAGATATCTTATGACTGATGGTTGTTCACACTTTATTCATGGTGCTTTCCGTAAGATGCTCGCTAAGTATGATGTCAATCATAAAATTGCATCTCCTTATCACCCGCAGTCTAGTGGTCAAGTAGAGTTGAGCAATAGAGAGCTCAAATTAATTTTGCAAAAGACTATGAATAGATCTAGGAAGAATTGGTCCAAAAAACTTGATGATGCATTATGGGCCTATAGAACTGCATACAAAAAACCTATGGGTATGTCTCCCTATAAGATGGTTTATGGAAAAGCATGTCATTTACCTCTTGAACTTGAACATAAGGCATATTGGGCTATTAAGGAGCTCAATTATGATTTCAAACTTGCGGTGAAAAGAGGTTATTTGATATTAGTTCACTTGATAAATGGAGATCCCAAGCATATGAGAATGCCAAGCTTTTCAAAGAAAAAGTCAAACGCTGGCATGATAAGAGGATACAAAAGCGTGAGTTTAACGTAGGAGATTATGTGTTATTGTTCAACTCTCGTTTAAGATTTTTTGCAGGAAACCTTTTCTCAAAATGGGAAGGTCCCTACATTATCAAGGAGGTCTATCATTCTGGTGCTATAAAAATCAACAACTTCGAAAGCACAAATCCGAGGGTGGTAAACGGTCAAAGAATTAAACATTATATTTCAGGTAATCCTATCAATGTTGAAACTAATATTATTGAAACCATAACCCCCGAGGAACACATAAGGGACACTTTCCAGAACGTTCCAGACTCCGAAAAGGCATAGGTACGTGGTACGGCTGGATTATTTAAGAATTTTAGGAAGAAAGAAGTAGTCCGAAAGGACACGAGGCCCCCACGAGAGTGGAGGGCGCCACCCCTGTAGGGCGCGCCCCCTATCTCGTGAGCACCTCGTGTGCCTCCCGGACTATGTTTTCTTGTATGTTACGTATTTTGGTCGGTAAAAATTCATTATATATACTCCCGAAGGTTTTGACCTCCGTATCACGCAAATATCCTCTATTTTCGTTTCGAGCCGTTCCTGTTGCAGATTTGGAACAAGACGTTGTCCCAAGATTCGGAGGGAGAGAACTACATCGCTGATTATATCGCAAACCCAAAAGTATATTGGGATGTAGAACATTATGGCTGGACCACAGAGGAAGAAGAAGACTATGATCCAAAGGGGAAGGAGGAGACAAGCTCCGATGAAGAGGACGATCCACTACCTCAACCTGGTGATATGCATGTGGAGTTCAAGAAGTCAAGCCTCCCTAAGGTCCAATCTATCCGACCACGTTTTTTGCAGGACAGCAAGGCATCACTATGCAAAAAGATAATGAAACTTGAGCTCGAGAATGAGGATCTGAGGGAGGAAAAATTTAGCCTCAGACGCAAGCTAGAGAAGAAAAATGCAACAACTCCGCCGTCATTACCACCTCCATCACCTCCGAGGAAATAATCACATGGGTATGGGCACTCCCCTTGGCAACTGCCAAGCTTGGCGGAGGTGCCCCGGTATCGTATCACCATCACACTCCTATCTTTACTGCTTTATTTAGTTCGATCCTTTTAGTAGTATCTTGATCTATTAGTTTGAAGTTTTGATATCAAGTAGTTTTGAGTTTTGCATTATGATCTCTTTATGTAATCGAGTCAGTGTGCTATCTATAATAAAGATTAGTTTTGAGTCAAGGGCTTTGCTATGTTGCTATGATCTTGAGAAAGTAGAAAGAATAAAAGAGTTCATATTGATCTTACGGATAGTGATACCTTCACACATACAAAGTATGAGGCATAAAAATTGTTGAGAGTTGATGAACGTAGCCTTGGTCGTCGTTGCAATTAATAGGAAGTGATAAGGAAAGAGGGGTTCACATATAAATATATTATCTTGGACATCTTTTATAATTGTGAAGCACTCATTAAGTATGACATGCTAAAAGAGTTGATGTTGGACAAGGAAGACAACGTAATGGTTTATGTTTTCCGACATCTCAGTTAAAGTATATTGTCATTGACCTTCCAAACATGTTGAGCTTGCCTTCCCCCCTCTTGTTAGCCAAATTCCTTGCACCAAGTAGAGATACTACTTGTGCTTCCAAATATCCTTAAACCCAGTTTTTTCATGAGAGTCCACCATACCTACCTATGGATTGAGTAAGATCCTTCAAGTAAGTTGTCATCGGTGCAAGCAATAAAAATTGCTCTCTAAATCTGTATGACTTATTAGTGCAGAGAAAATAAACTTTGTACGAACTTGTTGTGGAAGTAATAAAAGCAACGGACTGCATAATAAAGGTCCACATACAAGGGGCAATATAAAGTGTTGTTCTTTTGCACTAAGATTTTATGCATCAACCCTAAACACGCATGACAACCTCTGCTTCCCTCTGCGAAGGGCCTATCTTTTACTTTATGTTTTTACTTTATGCTTGAGTCAAGGTGATCCTCACCTTTTCCTTTTTCATTTTATCCTTTGGCAAGCTCTTCGTGTTTGAAAGATCATGATATATATATCCAATTGGATGTAATTTGGCATAGGCTATTATTGTTGACATCACCTAAAGGTGAATACGTTGGGAGGCAACACAATAAGCCCCTATCTTTCTCAGTGTCCGACTGAAACTCTATAACCACAAGTATTGCGTGAGTTTTAGCAATTATAGGAGACTACGAGATAGTTGAGTATGTGAGCTTGTTGAAAAACTCTATTATTGACTCTTTCTGATGTTACAATAAATTGCAATTACTTCAATGACTGAGATTATAGTTTGTTAGTTCCCAATGAAGTTTTTGAACCATACTTGACATTGTGAATTGCTTATTACTTGAGCATAGGAAATCATATGACAAAATCTATATTTGTTGCTGTTATTAGAATGATCATGATGCCCTCATGTCCGTATTTTATTTATATCGACACCTCTATCTCTAAACATGTGGACATATTTTTCGATTTCGGCTTCCGCTTGAGGACAAGCGAGGTCTAAGCTTGGGGGAGTTGATACGTCTATTTTGCATCATGCTTTTATATCAATATTTATTGCATTATGGGCTGTCATTACACATTATATCTCAATACTTATGGCTATTCTCTCTTATTTTAAAAGGTTTACCATGAAGAGGGGGAATGCCGGCAGCTGGAATTCTGGCTGGAAAAGGAGCAAACGTTGGAAACCTATTCTACACAACTTCAAAAGTCTTGAAACTCCACGAAACAACTTTTTGGATTTAATAAGAATTTATGAGCGAAAGAAATAGGCCAGGGGGGCCACACCCTGTCTAGGAGACAGGGGGGAGCCCCCCTATAGGGTGTGGCCCCCTATCTCCTGGGCCCCCTGGTGGGCCTCCGGCGTCCATCTTCTGCTATATCATCACTTTTACCCTGGAAAAAATCGTGGGAAAGCTTACGGGGCGAAACTCCGCCGCCACGAGGTGGAACCTTGGCGGAATCAATCTAGGGCTCTGGCGGAGCTGTTCTGCCGGGGACACTTCCCTCCGGGAGGGGGAAATCATCACCAACGTCATCACCAATGATCCTCTCATCGGGAGGGGGTCAATCTCCATCAATATCTTCACCAGCACCATCACCTCTCAAAACCCTAGTTCATCTCTTGTATCCAATCTTGTATCAAAACCACAAATTGGTACCTGTGGGTTGCTAGTAGTGTTGATTACTCCTTGTAGTAGATGCTAATTGGTTTACTTGGTGGAAGATCATATGTTCAGATCCTTTATGCATATTATTACTCCTCTGATTATGAACATGAATATGATTTGTGAGTAGTTACGTTTGTTCCTGAGGACATGGGTGAAGTCTTGTTATTAGTAGTCATGTGAATTTGGTATGCGTTCGATATTTTGATGAGATGTATGTTGTCTTTCCTCTAGTGGTGTTATGTGAACATCGACGACATGACACCACCATTATTTGGGCCTAGAGGAAGGCATGGGGAAGTAATAAGTAAATGATGGGTTGCTAGAGTGACAGAAGCTTAAACCCTAGTTTATGCGTTGCTTCGTTAGGGGTTGATATGGACCCATATGTTTAATGTTGTGGTTAGGTTTAGCTTAATACTCCTTTTTGTAGTTGCGGATGCTTGCAATAGGGGTTAATCATAAGTGGGATGCTTGTCCAAGTTTGGGCAGTACCCAAGTACCGGTCCACCCACATATCAAATTATCAAAGTACCGAACGCGAATCTTATGAACGTGATGAAAACTAGCTTGACGATAATTCCCAGTGTGTCCTCGGGAGCTCCTTCTTCATATTAGAATTTGTCTAGGCTTATCCTTTGCTACATAAAGGATTGGGCCACCTTGCTGCACTTTATTCACTTTATTTACTTTTTGCTCGTTACTATTTATCTTATCACAAAACTATCTATTACCTACAATTTCAGTGCTTGCAGAGAAAACCTTGCTGAAAACCGCTTATCATTTCCTTCTGCTCCTCGTTGGGTTCGACACTCTTACTTATCAAAAGGACTACGATAGATCCCCTACACTTGTGGGTCATCAAGACTCTTTTAGGGCGCCGTTGCCGGGGAGTGTAGCGCTTGTGGTGAGTGGAACTTGGTAAGGAAACATTTATATAGTGTGCTGAAATTTTCTGTTACTTGTCACTATGGAAACTAATCCCTTGAGGGGCTTGTTTGGGGTATCTTCACCCCAACCAGAAGAGCAAAGAGATGCTCCTCAACCTACTGAACTTTATGAAAATATTCACTTTGAGATTCCTTCGGGTATGATAGAAAAACAGTTAGCTAATCCTTTTGCAGGAGACGGAACATTGCATCCCGATTTACACCTTATTTTTGTGGATGAAGTTTGTGGATTATTTAAGCTTGCAGGTATTCCCGATGATGTTGTCAAAAGGAAGGTCTTCCCTTTATCTTTGAAGGGAGATGCAATGACATGGTATAGGCTATGTGATGATACGAGATCTTGGAATTATAAGCGATTGAAGTTGGAATTTCACCAGGAGTTCTATCCTATGCATCTTGTTCATCGTGATCGTAATTACATATATAATTTCTGGCCCCGCGAAGGAGAAAGCATCGCTCCAGCTTGGGGGAGGCTTAAGTCAATGTTGTATTCATGCCCCAATCATGAGCTCTCTCGGTAAATGATTATTCCGAATTTTTATGCTCGGCTTTCTCTTGATAATCTCAACATGCTCGATACTTCCTGTGCTGGTTCTTATATGCTGAAGACTATTGATTTCAAATGGGACCTATTGGAAAGAATTAAATGCAACTCTAAAGATTGGGGTTCCAACGATGGTAAGGAGTCAGGTATGACACCTAAGTTCGATTGTGTTAAATCTTTTATGGATACCGATGCTTTCCGTGGATTTAGCTCTAAGTATGGACATGACTCTGAGATAGCAGCTACTTTTTGTGAATCTTTTGCTACTCACGTTGATCTCCCTAAAGAGAAGTGGTTTAAATATAATCCTCCTGTTGAAGTGAAAGTAGTTGCACCTATTACAGTCGAAGAAAAGACTATTACATATACTGATCCCAGTGTTCCTACTGCTTATGTTGAAAAACCTCCTTTTCCTGTTAGAATAAAAGATCACGCTAAAGCTTCGACTGTTGTTCGTAAGAGTAATACTAGGACCTATACACCTGCTGAGCAAATTAATGTTGAACCTAGTATTGCTATGGTTAAAGATCTCTTGGATGAGGATTTAGATGGGCATGTTATTTCTTTCTTGGGTGAGATTGCTAATATTGCTAGACCTGATACTAAGACATGTAGACCTATTGTAGGCATGCCTATTATTTCTGTTAAAATAGGAGATCATTGTTATCATGGCTTATGTGATATGGGTGCTAGTGCTAGTGCGATACCTTATGATCTTTATAAAGAGATTATGCATGACATTGCACCTGTTAAATTAGAAGACATTGATGTTACTATTAAACTTGATAATAGGGATACCATTAACCCTATTGGGATTGTTAGAGATGTTGAAGTTTTGTGTGGAAAGGTTAAATATCCTGCTGATTTTCTTGTTCTTGCTTCCCCACAAGATGATTTTTGTCCCATTATTTTTGGTAGACTCTTCTTGAATACAGCTAGTGCTAAGATTAATTGTGAAAGGAATATTGTCACTGTTGGCATAGATGGTATGTCTCATGAGTTTAATTTTGCCAAGTTTAGTAGACAACCTCGTGAAAGGGAACCATCTAGTAAGGATGAAATTATTGGTCTTGCTTCCATTGCTGTTCCTCCAACTGATCCGTTGGAACAATATTTGCTAGACCATGAAAACGATATGTTTATGAAGGAAAGGGAAGAAATAGATGAAGTGTTCCTTAAACAGGAACCTATGCTGAAACATAACCTTCCCGTTGAAATTCTTGGGGATCCCCCTCCACCCAAGGGTGATCCCGTGTTTGAACTCAAACCTTTAGCTGATAATCTTAAGTATGCTTATCTTGATGAAAAAGAAATATATCCTGTTATTATTAGTGCTAACTTTTCAGAGAAAGAAGAAGAAAGATTATTGAAAACTCTAAAGAAGCACTGAGCTGCTATTGGATATACACTGGATGATCTTAAGGGCATTAGTCCCACATTATGTCAACACAAAATTTCAGTGGAGAAAGATGCCAAACCAGTTAGAGATCCTCAAAGACGATTAAATCCCAAAATGAAGGAAGTGGTAAGAAAGGAGATTCTAAAGCTCCTTGAGGCAGGTATTATTTATCCCGTTGCTGATAGTGAATGGGTAAGCCCTGTCCATTGTGTCCCTAAAAAGGGAGGTATTACCGTTGTTCCTAACGATAAAGATGAACTGATCCCGCAAAGAATTATTACATGTTATAGGATGGTAATTGATTTCCGTAAGTTAAATAAAGCTACTAAGAAAGATCATTACCCTTTACCTTTTATTGATCAAATGCTCGCAAGGCTATCCAAACACACACATTTTTGCTTTCTAGATGGTTATTCTGACTTCTCTCAAATACCTGTGTCAACGAAGGATCAATCTAAAACTACTTTTACTTGCCCTTTTGGTACTTTTGCTTATAGACGTATGCCTTTTGGTTTATGTAATGCACCTGCTACCTTTCAAAGATGCATGATGGCTATATTTTCTGATTTTTGTGAAAAGATTTGTGAGGTATTCATGGATGACTTCTCCGTCTATGGATCCTCTTTTGATGATTGTTTGAGCAACCTTGATCGATTTTTGCAGAGATGCGAAGACACTAGTCTCATCCTGAATTGGGAAAAGTGTCACTTTATGGTTAATGAAGGCATTGTCTTGGGGCACAAGATCTCTGAGAGAGGTATTGAAGTTGATAAAGCCAAAGTTGATGCTATTGAAAAGATGCCATGTCCCAAGGACATAAAAGGTATAAGAAGTTTCCTTGGTCACGCCGGTTTTTATAGGAGGTTCATTAAGGAGTTTTCTAAAATATCTAGGCCTCTGACTAATTTATTGCAAAAAGATATTCCTTTTGTCTTTGATGATGATTGTGTTGAAGCATTTGAAACACTTAAGAAAGCTTTGATCACTGCACCTATTGTTCAGCCGCCTGATTGGGATTTACCTTTTAAAATTATGTGCGATGCTAGTGATTATGTTGTAGGTGTTGTTTTAGGGCAAAGAGTCGATAAAAGTTTGAATGTTATCCAGTATGCTAGTAAGACTCTTGATACTGCCCAGAGAAATTATGCTACTACTGAAAAAGAGTTCTTAGCAGTTGTATTTGCATGTGATAAGTTTAGACCTTATATAGTTGATTCCAAAGTTACTATTCACACCCATCATGCTGCTATTAAATATCTTATGGAAAAGAAAGATGCTAAGCCTAGACTCGTTAGATGGGTTCTCTTGCTCCAAGAATTTGACTTGCATATTATTGATAGAAAGGGAGCTGAGAACCCCGTTGCAGATAACTTGTCTAGGTTAGAGAATGTTCTTGATGACCCACTGCCTATTAATGATAGTTTTCCTGATGAACAATTAGCGGTCGTCAATGCTTCTTGTACTGCTCCTTGGTATGCTGACTATGCTAATTACATTGTTGCTAAATATATACCGCCTAGTTTCACATACCAGCAAAAGAAAAAGTTCTTTTATGATTTAAGACATTACTTCTGGGATGATCCACACCTTTATAAAGAAGGAGTAGATGGTATTATTAGACGTTGTGTGCCTAAGCATGAACAGGAACAGATTCTATGTAAGTGTCACTCTGAATCTTATGGAGGGCACCACGCTGGAGTAGAACTGCACACAAGGTACTACAATCTGGTTTTTATTAGCCCACTCTCTTCAAAGATGCTCGTAAGTTTGTCTTATCTTGTGATGAATGTCAAAGAATAGGTAACATTTGTAGATGTCAAGAAATGCCTATGAATTATTCTCTTGTTATTGAACCGTTTGATGTTTGGGGCTTTGATTATATGGGACCTTTTCCTGCCTCCAATGGCTATACACATATTTTAGTTGTTGTTGATTATGTTACTAAGTGGGTAGAAGCTATTCCAACTAGTAGTGCTGATCATAACACTTCTATTAAAATGCTTAAAGAAGTTATTTTTCCAAGATTTGGAGTCCCTAGGTATCTTATGACTGATGGTTGTTCACACTTTATTCATGGTGCTTTCCGTAAGATGCTCGCTAAGTATGATGTCAATCATAGAATCGCATCTCCTTATCACCCGCAGTCTAGTGGTCAAGTAGAGTTGAGCAATAGAGAGCTCAAATTAATTTTGCAAAAGACTATGAATAGATCTAGGAAGAATTGGTCCAAAAAACTTGATGATGCATTATGGGCCTATAGAACTGCATACAAAAATCCTATGGGTATGTCTTCCTATAAGATGGTTTATGGAAAAGCATGTCATTTACCTCTTGAACTTGAACATAAGGCATATTGGGCTATTAAGGAGCTCAATTATGATTTCAAACTTGCCGGTGAAAAGAGGTTATTTGATATTAGTTCACTTGATGAATGGAGAACCCAAGCATATGAGAATGCCAAGCTTTTCAAAGAAAAAGTCAAACGCTGCATGATAAGAGGATACAAAAGCGTGAGTTTAACGTAGGAGATTATGTGTTATTGTTCAACTCTCGTTTAAGATTTTTTGCAGGAAACCTTTTCTCAAAATGGGAAGGTCCCTACGTTATCGAGAAGGTCTATCGTTCTGGTGCTATAAAAATCAACAACTTCGAAGGCACAAATCCGAGGGTGGTAAACGGTCAAAGAATTAAACATTATATTTCAGGTAATCCTATCAATGTTGAAACTAATATTATTGAAACCATAACCCCCGAGGAATACATAAGGGACACTTTCCAGAACATTCCAGACTCCGAAAAGGCATAGGTATGTGGTATGGTAAGTAAACCGACTCCAAAACAACTCTAATGGCAATTTTTATCAGTTTTGGATTATTTAAGAATTTTAAGAAGAAAGAAGTAGTCCGAAAGGGACACGAGGCCCCCACGAGAGTGGAGGGCGCCCCCCTGTAGGGCGTGCCCCCTATCTCGTGAGCACCTCGTGTGCCTCCCGGACTCTGTTTTCTTGTATGTTACGTATTTTGGTCGGTAAAAATTCATTATATATACTCCCGAAGGTTTTGACCACCGTATCATGCAAATATCCTCTATTTTCGTTTCGAGTCGTTCCTGTTGCAGATTTGGAACAAGATGTCGTCCCAAGATTCGGAGGGAGAGAGCTACGTGGCTGATTATATCGCAAACCCAAAAGTATATGGGGATGTAGAACATTATGGCTGGACCGCAGAGTAAGAAGAAGACTATGATCCAAAGGGGAAGGAGGAGACAAGCTCCGATGAAGAGGACGATCCACTACCCCAACCTGGTGATATGCATGCGGAGTTTAAGAAGTCGAGCCTCCCTAAGTTCCAATCTATCCCACCATGTTTTTTGTAGGACAGCAAGGCAGCACTATGCAAAAAGATAATGAAACTTGAGCTCGAGAATGAGGATCTGAGGGAGGAAAATTTTATCCTCAGATGCAAGCTAGAGAAGAAAAATGCAACAACTCCGCCGTCATTACCACCTCCATCACCTCCGAGGAAATAATCACATGGGTATGGGCACTCCCCTTGGCAACTGCCAAGCTTGGGGGAGGTGCCCCGATATCGTATCACCATCACACTCATATTTTTACCACTTTATTTAGTTCGATCCTTTTAGTAGTATCTTGATCTATTAGTTTGAAGTTTTGATATCAAGTAGTTTTGAGTTTTGCATTATAATCTCTTTATGTAATCGAGTCAGTGTGCTATCTATAATAAAGATTAGTGTTGAGTCAAGGGCTTTGCTATGTTGCTATGATCTTGAGAAAGTAGAAAGAATAAAAGAGTTCATATTGATCTTATGGATAGTGATAACTTCACACATAGAAAGTATGAGGCATAAAAATTGTTGAGAGTTGATGAACGTAGCCTTGGTCATCGTTGCAATTAATAGGAAGTGATAAGGAAAGAGGGGTTGACATATAAATATATTATCTTGGACATCTTTTATAATTGTGAAGCACTCATTAAGTATGACATGCTATAAGAGTTGATGTTGGACAAGGAAGACAACGTAATGGTTTATATTTTCCAACATCTCAGTTAAAGTACATTGTCATTGACCTTCCAAACATGTTGAGCTTGCCTTTCCCCCTCTTGCTAGCCAAATTCCTTGCACCAAGTATAGATAATACTTGTGCTTCCAAATATCCTTAAACCCAGTTTTGCCATGAGAGTCCACCATACCTACCTATGGATTGATTAAGATCCTTCAAGTAAGTTGTCATCGGTGCAAGCAATAAAAATTGCTCTCTAAATATGTATGACTTATTAGTGCAGAGAAAATAAACTTTGTACGAACTTGTTGTGGAAGTAATAAAAGCGAGGACTGCATAATAAAGGTCCACATACAAGGGGCAACATAAAGTGACGTTCTTTTGCACTAAGATTTTATGCATCAACCCTAAACGCGCATGACAACCTCTGCTTCCCTCTGCGAAGGGCTATCTTTTACTTTATGTTTTTTACTTTATGCTTGAGTCAAGGTGATCCTCACCTTTTCCTTTTTCATTTTATCCTTTCGCAAGCTCTTCGTGTTAGAAAGATCATGATATATATATCCAATTGGATGTAAGTTGGCATAGGCTATTATTGTTGACACCACCTAAAGGTGAATACGTTGGTAGGCAACACAATAAGCCCCTATCTTTCTCAGTGTCCGGCTGAAACTCTATAACCACAAGTATTGCGTGAGTGTTAGCAATTATAGGAGACTACGAGATAGTTGAGTATGTGAGCTTGTTGAAAAACTCTATTATTGACTCTTTCTGATGTTACGATAAATTGCAATTGCTTCAATGACTGAGATTATAGTTTGTTAGTTCCCAATGAAGTTTTTGAACCATACTTGACATTGTGAATTGCTTATTACTTGAGCATAGGAAATCATATGACAAAATCTATATTTGTTGGTGTTATTAGAATGATCATGATGCCCTCATATCCGTATTTTATTTTTATCAACGCCTCTATCTCTAAACATGTGGACATATTTTTCGATTTCGGCTTCCGCTTGAGGACAAGCGAGGTCTAAGCTTGGGGGAGTTGATACGTCCATTTTGCATCATGCTTTTATATCAATATTTATTGCATTATGGGCTGTTATTACACATTATATCTCAATACTTATGGCTATTCTCTCTTATTTTACAAGGTTTACCATGAAGAGGGGGAATGTCGGCAGTTGGAATTATGGCTGGAAAAGGAGCAAACGTTGGAAACCTATTCTGCACAACTCCAAAAGTCCTGAAACTCCATGAAACAACTTTTTGGATTTAATAAGAATTTATGAGCGAAAGAAATAGGCCAGGGGGGCCACACCCTGTCCAGGAGACAGGGGGCGCCCCCCCTATAGGGCGTGGCTCCCTATCTCCTGGGCCCCCTGGTGGGCTTCCGGCGTCCATCTTCTGCTATATCATCACTTTTACCCTGGAAAAAATTGTGGGAAAGCTTACGGGACGAAACTCCGCCGCCACGAGGCGGAACCTTGGCGGAATCAATCTAGGGCTCTGGCGGAGCTGTTCTGCCGGGGACACTTCCCTCCGGGAGGGGGAAATCATCACCAACGTCATCACCAACGATCCTCTCATCTGAGGGGGTCAATCTCCATCAACATATTCACCAACACCATCTCCTCTCAAAACCCTAGTTCATCTCTTGTATCCAATCTTGTATCAAAACCACAAATTGGTACCTGTGGGTTGCTAGTAGTGTTGATTACTCCTTGTAGTTGATGCTAATTGGTTTACTTGGTGGAAGATCATATGTTCAGATCCTTTATGCATATTATTACTCCTCTGATTATGAACATGAATATGCTTTGTGAGTAGTTACATTTGTTCCTGAGGACATGGGTGAAGTCTTGTTATTAGTAGTCATGTGAATTTGGTATTCGTTTGATATTTTGATGAGATGTATGTTGTCTTTCCTCTAGTGGTGTTATGTGAACGTCGACTACATGACACTTCACCATTATTTGGGCCTAGAGGAAGGCATGGGGAAGTAATAAGTAGATGATGGGTTGCTAGAGTGACAGAATCTTAAACCCTAGTTTATGCGTTGCTTCGTTAGGGGTTGATATGGACCCATATGTTTAATGATGTGGTTAGGTTTACCTTAACTCCTTTTTGTAGTTGCGGATGCTTGCAATAGGGGTTAATCATAAGTGGGATGCTTGTCCAAGTTAGGGCAGTACCCAATACCGGTCCACCCACATATCAAATTATCAAAGTACCGAACGCGAATCTTATGAACATGATGAAAACTAGCTTGACGATAATTCCCAATGTGTCCTCGGGAGCTCCTTCTTCATTATTAGAATTTTTCCAGGCTTATCCTTTGCTACATAAAGGATTGGGCCACCTTGCTGCACTTTATTTACTTTATTTACTTTTTGCTCGTTACTATTTATCTTATCACAAAACTATCTATTACCTACAATTTCAGTGCTTGCAGAGAAAACCTTACTGAAAACCGCTTATCATTTCCTTCTGCTCCTTGTTGGGTTCGACACTCTTACTTATCAAAAGGACTATGATAGATCCCCTACACGGGAATCACAAACTTCAACACAAGCATTCTTTAAATTCATAATCACCCAACTAGCATGACTTTTAATATCACTACCTCCATATCTCAAAACAATTATCAAGTATCAAATTGATCATAGCATCCAATTCACTTCCTATGATAGTTTTTATTATACCCAACTTGGATGCCTACCATTCTAGGACCAATTTGATAACCATAGCAAATACCATGCTATTCTAAAAGAATCTCAAAATAATATAAGTGAAGCATGCGAGACTAGCAATTTCTACAAAATTAAGCCACCGCCGTGCTCTAAAAGATATAAGTGAAGTACTAGAGCAAAAACTATCAAGCTCAAAATATATAAGTGAACCACATAGCATATTCTAACAAATTCAATCAAATAGGCTTCTCCCAAAAGGTGTGTACAGCAAGGATGATCGTGGAAAACTAAAAATCAAATACTAATATAATACACGATGCTCCAAGCAAAACACATATCATGTGGCGAATAAAAATATAGCTCCAAGTAAAGTTACCAATGAACGAAGACGAAAGAGGGGATGCCTTCCCGGGGCATCCCCAAGCTTAGGTTTTTGGCTACTCTTGAATATCTTGGGGTGCTATGGGCATCCCCAAGCTTAGGCTCTTGCCACTCCTTCTTCCATAGTCCATCAAAGGTGTACCCAAAACTTGAAAACTTCACAACACAAAATCAACAGGAAATCTTATAAGCTCTGTTAGTGAAAGAAAACAAAACCACCACATAAGGTACTGTAATGAAATCATTCTTTATTTGTTTTGGTGTTAAATATACTGTATTCCAAGTTCTCTATGGTTTATAAATTATTTTACTAGCCATAGATGCATCAAAATAAGCAAACAACACACGAAAAACAGAATCTGTCAAAAACAGAACAGTCTGTAGCAATCTGTAACTAACGCAAACTTCTGAAACTCTAAAAATCCTACCAAAGTAGGAAGTCCTGGAAAATTTGTCTATTGATCAGCATCAAAAAGTATCAACGCAAAAGCATGTTTCTGTGATTTAACAAAACTAAATTCGTGCGCGCAAAGTTTCTGTTTTTCAGCAGAATCAAATTAACTATCATTATAGGTTATCCTATAGGTTCTACTTGGCACAAACACTAATTAAAACATAAAAACACATCTAAACAGAAGGTAGATGCAAAATTTATTAATAAACAGAAACAAAAACAAAAAACACAAATAAAATTGGGTTACCTCCCAACTAGCGCTATCGTTTAACGCCCCTAGCTAGGCATAAAAGCGAAGATAGATCTAAGTAGTGCCATCTTTGGCACTCAAATCCTCAATAGAGCACTTATAATCTTTAGGGGTTTCTCCCTTTTTAGTAATGATTAAACCTTTAGGCAAAAATTCAAGAAATTCGTTTGTAGCAAAGGGTTCCTTAACGATAGAGAGACAATTGGGATGAACACTTATGGTTTCTCCCTTACTAGAAGATTCACCCTTATTTTTAGGAACATAAACAAACTTGGAAGTTTTGGTAGGAGGTTTTGGAGTGTTTTTCATGGAAGAAATGTGGAACCTAAGTTGGTAATGATATCCTCAAGTTTACCGATTCTTGCAGAATCTAGATCTATTTTTTCATTAACTATAGGTTCTTTCTCTTTAAGATTTTTCAAAGTAACTCCAACCCTAGATCCATATTGGGTGATGTGATTATGAATCTTTTTATCCAAATTTTCAATCAACTTAACAGTGGCAATTTTATTTTCAATAATCTCAAGCCGTTGCATAACATGTTCTAAAGTTAAAACAGTTCCATTAACCAAAAGAGGTGGCGGTACAAACAAATCTAGCATAGCATTATAAGCATCAAACGTGTGGCTACTCAAGAAATCCCCTCCGGTAACGGTATCAAGAACACATCTATTCCAAGGAGTAATGCCTACATAAAAATTGCGAAGAAGTACGGAAGTAGAAAGCTTCCTAGTAGTTTTGTTTTGAGCATTGCAAATTGTATGCCAAGCATCTTTTAAATTTTCTCCCTCCCCTTGCTTAAAATTGAGAATTTCATATTCGGGAGTAATAACAAGGATAGGAGGACTAGCCATAACGACAAGGTAAACGATCTAACACACGAGCAAACAGAAAAAGGCAAGCGAAAGATAGAGGAGAAGAAGATTGGGAAAGAGAGGGCAAATAAAACGGTAAGGGTGAAGTGGGGGAGAGGAAAACGAGAGGCAAATGGCAAATAATGTAAATGCGAGGGAGATGAGTTTGTGATGGGTACTTGGTATGTCTTGACTTGAGCGAAGACCTCCCCGGCAACAGCGTCAGAAATCCCACGTTGGCGGGAGGTTGGATCTTGACTTGACTTGGTGGAAGCCTCCCCGGCAACGGCGCCAGAAATCCTTCTTGCTATGTCTTGAGCTTGCATTGGTTTTCCTTGAAGAGGAAAGGGTGATGCAGCAATAGTAGCGTAAGTATTTCCCTTAGTTTTTGAGAACCAAGGTATCAATCCAGTAGGAGGCTCCTCAAAAGTCCCACACACCTACACAAACAAACAAAGGACTCGAAACCAACGCAATAAAGGGGGTGTCAATCCCTTCACGGCCACTTGCGAAAGTGAGATCTGATAGAGATAGTATGATAACATAAATATATTTTTGGTATTTTATAATATAGATGCAAAAAGTAAAGATGCAAATAAAAGTAGATTGAAATCTTATATGATAAAAGATAGACCCGGGGGCCATAGGTTTCACTAGTGGCTTCTCTCAAGATAGCATAAGTATTACGGTGGGTGAACAAATTACTGTCGAGCAATTGATAGAAAAGCGAATAATTATGAGATTATCTAGGCATGATCATGTATATAGGCATCACGTCCGCGACAAGTAGACCGACTCCTGCCTGCATCTACTACTATTACTCCACACATCGACCGCTATCCAGCATGCGTCTAGAGTATTAAGTTCATAAGAACAGAGTAACACATTAAGAAAGATGACATGATGTAGAGGGATAAACTCAAGCAATATGATATAACCCGCATCTTTTTATCCTCGATGGCAACAACACAATACGTGCCTTGCAACCCTTTTTGTCACTGGGTAAGGACACCTCAAGATTGAACCCAAAGCTAAGCACTTCTCCCATGGCAAGAAAGATCAAACTAGTAGTCCAAACCAAAATGATAATTCGAAGAGACTTGCAAAGATAACTCAATCATACATAAAAGAATTCAGAGGAGATTCAAATGTTCCTCATAGATAAACTTGATCATAAACCCACAATTCATCGGATCTCGACAAACACACCGCAAAAAGAGTTTACATCGAATAGATCTCCACAAGAGAGGGGGAGAACATTGTATTGAGATCCAAAAAGAGAGAAGAAGCCATCTAGCTAATAATTATGGACCCGAAGGTCTATGGTAAACTACTCACAACTCATCAGAGGGGCTATGGTGTTGATGTAGAAGCCCTCCATGGTCGATTCCCCCTCCGACGGAGCGCCGGTGAAGGCTCCAAGATGGGATCTCGCGGATACAGAAGGTTACGGCGGTGGCAATTGTTTTTTGTTGGCTCCCTGGATGTTTTCGGGGTACGTGGGTATATATAGGAGGAAGAAGTATGTCGGTGGCCACTCGTGGGGCCCAAGAGACACAGGGGTGCGCCCAGGAGGGGTGGGCGCGCCCTCCTATCTCCTGGCCGCCTCGTTTGCTTCTTGACTTGCACTCCAAGTTCTCCGTATCACGTTCGTTCCAAAAATCACGCTCCCGAAGGTTTCGTTCCGTTTGGACTCCGTTTGATATTTCTTTTCTTCGAAATACTGAAATAGGCAAAAAAACAGCAATACGGGCTGGGCCTCTGGTTAGTAGGTTAGTCCCCAAAATGATATAAATATGTAAAATAAAGCCCATAAACATTCAAAAGGGTTAATATAATAGCATGGAACGATCAAAAATTATAGATACGTTGGAGACGTATCAAGCATCCCCAAGCTTAATTCCTGCTCGTCCTCGAGTAGGTAAATGATAAAAACAGAATTTTTGATGTGGAATGCTACCTAGCATAATTCTCGATGTAATTTTATTTTATTGTGGCATGAATGTTCAGATCCAAATGATTCAAAATAAAAGTTCATATTGACATAAGAAATAGTAATACTTCAAGCATACTAATCAAAGCAATCATGTCTTCTCAAAATAACATGGCTAAAGAAAGTTATCCCTACAAAATCATATAGTCTGGATGTTGCTCTATCTTCATCACACAAAGCATTTAATCATGCACAACCCCTATGACAAGCCAAGCAATTGTTTCATACTTTAGTAATCTCAAACTTTTTCAACTTTCACGCAATACATGAGCGTGAGCCATGGACATAGCACTATATGTGGCATAGAATGGTGGTTGTGGAGAAGACAAAAAAGGATAAGATAGTCTCACATCAACTAGGCGTATCAACGGGCTATGGAAATGCCCATTAATAGATATAAATGTGAGTGAGTAGGGATTGCCATGCAACAGATGCACTAGAGCTATAAATGTATGAAAGCTCAACATGAAGACCTAGGGCATTTTGAGGAAGCCCATCATTGGAATATACAAGCCAAGTTCTATAATGAAAAATTCCCACTAATATATGAAAGTGACAACATAGGAGACTCTCTATCATGAAGATCATGGTGCTACTTTGAAGCACAAGTGTGGTAAAAGGATAGTAGCATTGTCCCTTCTCTCTTTTTCTCTCATTTTTTTCTTTTATTCCCCTTTTTCATTTTTTTCTTTGGCCTTTCTTTTATTTCTTTTTGGCCTTTCTCTCTTTTTTCCTTTTTGTTTCTTTTGTAAAGTCCGAAGTCTCATCCTGACTTGTGGGGGAATCATAGTCTCCATCATCCTTTCCTCACTGGGACAATGCTCTAATAATAAAAATCATCACACTTTTATTGATTTACAACTCAAGACTAGAACAAAATATGACTCTATATGAATGCCTCCGGTGATGTACCGGGATATGCAATGAATCAAGAGTGACATGTATGAAAATTATGAAGGTGGCCTTGCCACAAATACGATGTCAACTACATGATCATGCAAAGAGCAATATGACAATGATGATGCGTGTCATATAAACGGAACGATATGGCAATATATCTCGGAATGGCTATGGAAATGCCATAATAGGTAGGTATGGTGGCTGTTTTGAGGAAGGTATATGGTGGGTGTATGGTACCGGTGAAAGTTGCGCGGCACAAGAGAGGCTAGCAATGGTGGGAGGGTGAGAGTGCGTATAATCCATGGACTCAACATTAGTCAAAAGAACTCATATACTTATTGCAAAAATCTACAAGTCATCAAAAACAAAGTGTTACACGCATGCTCCTAGGGGGATAGATTGGTAGGAAAATACCATCGCTCATCCCCGACTGCCACTCAAAAGGAAGACAATAAATAAATAAAATTGTGCTCCAACTTCATCACAAAGCGGTTCACCATACGTGCATGCTACGGGAATCACAAAATTCAATACAAGCATTCTTTAAATTCATAATCACCCAACTAGCATGACTTTTAATATCACTACCTCCATATCTCAAAACAATTATCAAGTATCAAATTGATCATAGCATCCAATTCACTTCGTATGATAGTTTTTATTATACCCAACTTGGATGCCTACCATTCTAGGACCAATTTTATAACCATAGCAAATACCATGCTGTTCTAAAAGACTCTCAAATAATATAAGTGAAGCATGAGAGACTAGCAATTTCTACAAAATTAAGCCACCGCCGTGCTCTTAAAGATATAAGTGAAGTACTAGAGCAAAAACTATCAAGCTCAAAAGATATAAGTGAACCACATAGCATATTCTAACCAAGCTTGTCATTGTTGGGGAACATAGTAATTTCAAAAAAATTCCTACGCACACACAAGATCATGGTGATGCATAGAATTGAGAGGGGGAGTGTATCTTCATACCCTTGAAGATCGCTAAGCGGAAGCGTTTATCAATGCGGTTGATGTAGTCGTACGTCTTCACGATCCGACCGATCCAAGTACGAACGCACGGCACCTCTGAGTTCTGCACCCGTTCAGCTTGATGACGTCCTCGCCTTCTCGACCCAGCAAGACGGGCGAAGTAGTAGATGAGTTCCCGCAGCACGATAGCGTGGTGACGGTGTTGGTGAAGAACAATCTCCGCAGGGCTTCGCCTAAGCACTACGGAAACTATGACGGAGGATAAACTAGAGGGACGGGGTTGTGACACACGGCTTGGTGTTTCTTGATGTGTCTTTGGTGCTAGCCCTGCCCCTCTATTTATATGTTGAGCCCTGGGGTCAAAACTTGGAGTAAAAGCCTCCTCAAAGTCGGTTTTGCCCGAAAGGCAAGAGTCCTACACGGACTCCAGGGCTAGACACCAGGGTTCCCGGTGTCTACCTCCTAGACACCAGGGTTCCTGGCGTCTAGCCTCTGGTCTCCGTAAAACTTCCTTTTGCACTTTCTAAAAGCCTCGTGGACTTTCCCCTTTGGCCCAAATAACGTGTTCTCGTACCCAAACATTTCAGGAAACATCCGGAACCCCTTCCGGTGAATTCCGGAACCCTTCCGGAGATCAAACACTATTATCCCATATATCAAACTTTATCTCCGGACCATTCCGGAGTTCCTCATCATGTCCGTGATCTCATCCGGGACTCCGAACAACATTCGGTTACCAACATACATAACTCATATAATACTATATCATCAACGAACGTTAAGCGTGCGGACCCTATGGGTTTGAGAACTATGTAGACATGACCGAGACATCTCTTTGGTCAATAACCAATAGCGGAACCTGGATGCCCATATTGGCTCCTACATATTCTACGAAGATCTTTATCGGTCAAACCGCATAACAACATACGTTGTTCCCTTTGTCATCAGTATGTTACTTGCCCGAGACTCGATCATCGGTATCCCAATACCTAGTTCAATCTCGTTACCGGCAAGTATCTTTACTCATTCCGTAATACATCATCCCGCAACTAACTTATTAGTTGCAATGCTTGCAAGGCTTATAGTTATGTGCATTACCGAGTGGGCCCAGAGATACCTCTCTGACAATCGGAGTGACAAAACCTAATCTCGAAATACGCCAACTCAACATGTACCTTTGGAGACACTTGTAGAGCTCCTTTATAATCACCCAGTTACGTTGTGATGTTTGGTAGCACACAAAGTGTTCCTCCGGTAAACGGGAGTTGCATAATCTCATAGTTGTAGGAACATGTATAAGTCATGAAGAAAGCAACAGCAACATAGTAAACGATCAAGTGCTAAGCTAACAGAATGGGTCATGTCAATCACATCATTCTACTAATGATGTGATCACGTTAATCAAATGACAACTCATGTCTATGGTTAGGAAACATAACCATCTTTGATTAGTGAGCTAGTCAAGTAGAGGCATACTAGTGACATTAAGTTTGTCTATGTATTCACACATGTATTATGTTTCCGATTAATACAATTCTAGCCTGAATAATAAACATTTATCATGATATAAGGAAATAAATAATAACTTTATTATTGCCTCTAGGGCATATTTCCTCCAGTCTCCCACTTGCACTAGAGTCAATAATCTAGATTACACAGTAATGATTCTAACACCCATGGAGCCTTGGTGCTGATCATGTTTTGCTCATGGAAGAGGCTTAGTCAATGGGTCTGCAACATTCAGATCCGTATGTATCTTGCAAATCTCGATGTCTCCCACCTCGACTTGGTCCCGGATGGAATTGAAGCATCTCTTGATGGGCTTGGTCCTCTTGTGAAATCTGGATTCCTTTGCCAAGGCAATTGCACCAGTATTGTCACAGAAGATCTTCATTGGTCCCGATGCACTAGGTATGACACCTAGATCGGAAATGAACTCCTTCATCCAGACTCCTTCATTTGCTGCTCCCGAAGCAGCTATGTACTCCGCTTCACATGTAGATCCTGCCATGACGCTTTGTTTAAAACTGCACCAACTGACAGCTCCACCGTTCAATATAAATATGTATCCGGTTTGAGATTTAGAATCGTCCGGATCAGTGTCAAAGCTTGCATCGACGTAACCATTTACGACTAGCTCTTTGTCACCTCCATAAACGAGAAACATATCCTTAGTCCTTTTCAGGTATTTCAGGATGTTCTTGACCGCTGTCTAGTGATCCACTCCTGGATTACTTTGGTACCTCCCTGCTAAACTTATTGCCAAGCATACATCAGGTCTGGTAAACAGCATTGCATACATGATAGAGCCTATGGCTGAAGCATATGGAACATCTTTCATTTTCTCTCTATCTTCTGCTGTGGTCGGGCATTGAGTCTGACTCAACTTCACACCTTGTAATACATGCAAGAACCCTTTATTTGCAAGATCCATTTTGAACTTTTTCAAAACTTTATCAAGGTATGTGCTTTGTGAAAGTCCAATTAAGCGTCTTGATCTATCTCTATAGATCTTGATGCCCAATATGTAAGCAGCTTCACCGAGGTCTTTCATCGAAAAACTTTTATTCAAGTATCCCTTTATGCTATCCAGAAATTCTATATCATTTCCAATTAACAATATGTCATCTACATATAATATCAGAAATGCTACAGAGCTCCCACTCACTTTCTTGTAAATACAAGCTTCTCCAAAAGTCTGTATAAAACCATATGCTTTGATCACACTATCAAAGCATTTATTCCAACTCCGAGAGGCTTGCACCAGTCCATAAATGGATCGATGGAGCTTGCACACTTTGTTAGCACCTTTTGGATCAACAAAACCTTCCGGTTGCGTCATATACAACTCTTCTTCTAGAAATCCATTCGGGAATGCAGTTTTGACATCCATTTGCCGTATTTCATAATCATAAAATGCGGCAATTGCTAACATGATTCAGACAGACTTAAGCGTCGCTACGGGTGAGAAAGTCTCATCGTAGTCAACTCCTTGAACTTGTCGAAAACCTTTCACAACAGGTCGAGCTTTGTAGACAGTTACATTACCTTCAGAGTCACTCTTCTTCTTGAAGATCCATTTATTCTTGATGGCTTGCCGATCATCGGGCAAGTCACCAAAGTCCATACTTTGTTCTCATACATGGATCCCATCTCAGATTTCATGGCCTCAAGCCATTTTGCGGAATCTGGGCTCATCATCGCTTCCTCATAGTTCATAGGTTCGCCATGGTCAAGTAACATGACTTCCAGAATAGGATTACCGTACCACTCTGGTGCGGATCTTACTCTGGTTGACCTACAGGTTCGGTAGTAACTTGATCTGAAGTTTCATGATCAATATCATCAGCTTCCTCACTGGTGTAGTCGTCATAGGAACCGGTTCATGTGATGAACTGCTTTCCAATAAGGGAGCAGGTACAGTTACCTCATCAAGTTCTACTTTCCTCCCACTCACTTCTTTTGAGAGAAACTCCTTCTCTAGAAAGGATCCGAATTTAGCAACAAAAGTCTTGCCTTTAGATCTGTGATAGAAGGTGTACCCAACAGTCTCTTTTGGGTATCCTATGAAGACACATTTCTCCGATTTGGATTCGAGCTTATCTGGTTGAAGTTTCTTCACATAACCATCACAGCCCCAAACTTTAAGAAACGACAACTATGGTTTCTTGCCAAACCACAGTTCATAAGGCGTCGTCTCAACGGATTTTTATGGTGCCCTATTTAACGTGAATGCGGCCGTCTCTAAAGCATAAACCCAAAACGATAGCGGTAAATCAGTAAGAGACATCATAGATCGCACCATATCTAGTAAAGTACAATTACGATGTTCGGACACACCATTACGCTGTGGTGTTCCGGGTGGCATGAGTTACGAAACTATTCCACATTGTTTCAAATGTAAACCAAACTCGTAACTCAAATATTCTCCTCCACGATCAGATCGTAGAAACTTTATTTTCTTGTTACGATGATTTTCCACTTCACTCTGAAATTCTTTGAACTTTTCAAATGTTTCAGACTTGTGTTTCATTAAGTAGATATACCCATATCTGCTCAAATCATCTCTGAAGGTGAGAAAATAACGATACCTGCCGCAAGCCTCAACATTCATTGGACCACACACATCAGTATGTATGATTTCCAACAAATCAGTTGCTCGCTCCATAGTTCCGGAGAACGGCGTTTTAGTCATCTTGCCCATGAGGCATGGTTCGCAAGTACCAAGTGATTCATAATCAAGTGATTCCAGAAGTCCATCAGTATGGAGTTTCTTCATGCGCTATACACCAATATGACCCAAACGGCAGTGCCACAAATAAGTTGCACTATCATTATTAACTCTGCATCTTTTGGCTTCAACATTATGAATATGTGTATCACTACTATCGAAATTTAATAAAAATAGACCACTCTTCAAGGGTGCATGACCATAAAAGATATTACTCATATAAATAGAAACCATTATTCTCAGATTTAAATGAATAACCGTCTCGCATCAAACAAGATCCAGATATAATGTTCATGCTTAATGTTGGCACCAAATAACAATTATTCATGTCTAAAACTAATCCCGAAGGTACATGTAGAGGTAGCGTGCCGACTGCGATCACATCGACTTTGGAACCATTTCCCACGCGCATTGTCACCTCGTCCTTAGCCAATCTTGGCTTAATCTGTAGTCCCTGTTTCAAGTTGCAAATATTAGCAACAGAACCAATATCAAATACCCAGGTGCTACTGCGAGCATTAATAAGGTACACATCAATAACATGTATATCACCTATTCCTTTGTTCACCTTGCCATCCTTCTTATCCGTCAAATACGTGGGGCAGTTCCGCTTCCAGTGACCAGTCTGTTTGCAGTAGAAGCACTCAGTCTCAGGCTTAGGTCCAGATTTGGGTTTCTTCGCTTGAACAACAACTTGTTTGTTGTTCTTCTTGAAGTTCCCCTTCTTCTTCCCTTTACCCTTTTTCTTAAAACTGGTGGTCTTGTTGACCATCAACACTTGATGCTCCTTCTTGATTTCTACTTCCGCGGCCTTTAGCATTGCGAAGAGCTCGGGAATAGTCTTGTCCATCCCTTGCATATTATAGTTCATCAGGAAGCTCTTGTAGCTTGGTGGCAGTGATTGAAGAATTCTGTCAATGACACTATCATCAGGAAGATTAACTCCCAGTTGAATCAAGTGATTATTATACCCAGACATTTTGAGTATATGTTCACTGATAGAACTATTCTCCTCCATCTTGCAGCTATAGAACTTATTGGAGACTTCATATCTCTCAATCCGGGCATTTGCTTGAAATATTAACTTCAACTCCGGAACATCTCATATGCTCCATGACGTTCAAAACGTCGCTGAAGTCTCAGTTCTAAGCCGTAAAGCATGGAACACTAAACTATCAAGTAGTCATCAGCTTTGCTCTGCCAGACGTTCTTAACGTCGTCAGTTGCATCTGCAGCAGGCCTGGCACCCAACGGTGCTTCCAGGACGTAATTCTTCTGTGCAGCAATGATGATAATCCTCAAGTTACGGACCTAGTCCGTGTAATTTCTACCATCATCTTTCAACTTAGCTTTCTCAAGGAACGCATTAAAATTCAACGGAACAACAGCACGAGCCATCTATCTACAACAAACATAGACAAGCAAAATACTATCAGGTACTAAGTTCATGATAAATTTAAGTTCAATTAATCATATTACTAAACAACTCCCACTTAGACAGACATCTTTCTAGTCATCTAAGTGATCATGTGATCCAAATCAACTAAACCATGTCCGATCATCACGTGAGATGGAGTAGTTTTCAATGGTGAACATCACTATGTTGATCATATCTACTATATGATTCACGTTCGACCTTTCGGTCTCCGTGTTCCGAGGCCATATCTGTATATGCTAGGCTCGTCAAGTTTAACCTGAGTATTCCGCGTGTGCAACTGTTTTGCGCCCGTTGTATTTGAACATAGATCCTATCACACCCGATCATCACGTGGTGTCTCAGCACGAAGAACTTTCGCAATGGTGCATACTCAAGGAGAACACTTCTTGATAATTAGTGAGAGATCATCTTATAATGCTACCATCAATCAAAGCAAGATAAGATGCATAAAGGATAAACATCAGATGCAATCAATATAAGTGATATGATATGGCCATCATCATCTTGTGCTTGTGATCTCCATCTCCAAAGCACCGTCGTGATCACCATCGTCACTGGCGCGACACCTTGATCTCCATCATAGCATCGTTGCCGTTTCACCATCTATTGCTTCTACGACTATCGCTACCTCTTAGTGATAAAGTAAAGCAATTACAGGGCGCTTGCATTTCATACAATGAAGCGACAACCATATGGCTCCTGCCAGTTGTCAATAACTCGGTTACAAAACATGATCATCTCATACAATAAAATATAGCATCACGTCTTGACCATATCACATCACAATATGCTCTGCAAAACAAGTTAGACATCCTCTACTTTGTTGTTGCAAATTTTACGTGGCTGCTACGGGCTGAGCAAGAACCGTTCTTACCTACGCATCAAAACCACAACGATAGTTCGTCAAGTTAGTGTTGTTTTAACCTTCGCAAGGACCAGGCGTAGCCACACTCGGTTCAACTAAAGTTGGAGAAACTGACACCCGACAGCCACCTGTGTGCAAAGCACGTCGGTAGAACCAGTCTCGCGTAAGCGTACGCGTAATGTTGGTCCGGGCCGCTTCATCCAACAATACCGCCGAACCAAAGTATGACATGCTGGTAAGCAGTATGACTTGTATCGCCCACAACTCACTTGTGTTCTACTCGTGCATATAACATCTACGCATAAAACCAGGCTCAGATGCCACTGTTGGGGAACGTAGTAATTTCAAAAAAAATCCTACGCACACGCAAGATCATGGTGATGCATAGCAACGAGAGGGGGAGTGTATCTTCATACCCTTGAAGATCGCTAAGAAGAAGCGTTTATCAACGCGGTTGATGTAGTCGTACGTCTTCACGATCCGACCGATCCAAGTACTGAACGCATGGCACCTCCGAGTTCTGCACCCGTTCAGCTCGATGACGTCCTCGCCTTCTCGATCCACCAAGACAGGCGAAGTAGTGGATGAGTTCTGGCAGCACGACGGCGTGGTGACGGTGTTGGCTAAGAACAATCTCCGCAGGGCTTCGCCTAAGCACTACGGAAACTATGACGAAGGATAAACTAGAGGGGGCGGGGTTGCCGGCACACGGCTTGGTGTTTCTTGATGTGTCTTTGGTGCTAGCCTTGCCCCTCTATTTATATGTTGAGCCCTGGGGTCGAAACTTGGAGTAAAAGCCTCCTCAAAGTCGGTTTTGCCCGAAAGGCAAGAGTCCTACACGGACTCCAGGGCTAGATGCTAGGGTTCCCGGCGTCTACCTCCTAGACGCCAGGGTTCCTAGCGTCTAGCCTCTGGTCTCCGTAAAACTTCCTTTTGCACTTTCTAAAAGCCTCGTGGGCTTTCCCCTTTGACCCAAATAATGTGTTCTCGTACCCAAACATTTCGGGAAACATCCGGAACCCCTTCCGGAGATCAAACACTATTATCCCATATATCAAACTTTATCTCCGGACAATTCCAGAGTTCCTCGTCATGTCCGTGATCTCATCCGGGACTCCGAACAACATTCGGTTACCAACATACATAACTCATATAATACTATATCGTCAATGAACGTTAAGCGTGTGGACCCTACGGGTTCGAGAACTATGTAGACATGACTGAGACATCTCTCTGGTCAATAACCAATAGCGGAACCTGGATGCCCATATTGGCTCCTACATATTCTACGAAGATCTTTATCGGTCAAACCGCATAACAACATACGTTGTTCCCTTTGTCACCGGTATGTTACTTGCCTGAGATTCGATCATCGGTATCCCAATACCTAGTTCAATCTCGTTATCGGCAAGTCTCTTTACTCATTCCGTAATACATCATCCCGCAACTAACTTATTAGTTGCAATGCTTGCAAGGCTTATAGTGATATGCATTATCGAGTGGGCCCATAGATACCTCTCCGACAATCAGAGTGACAAAACCTAATCTCGAAATACGCCAACTCAACATGTACCTTTGGAGACATCTGTAGAGCTCCTTTATAATCACCCAGTTACGTTGTGACGTTTGGTAGCACACAAAGTGTTCCTCCGGTAAACGGGAGTTGCATAATCTCATAGTTGTAGGAACATGTATAAGTCATGAAGAAAGCAATAGCAACATAGTAAATGATCAAGTGCTGAGTTAACGGAATGGGTCATGTCAATCACATCATTCTACTGATGATGTGATCCCGTTAATCAAATGACAACTCATGTCTATGGTTAGGAAACATAACCATCTTTGATTAATGAGCTAGTCAAGTAGAGGCATACTAGTGATATTAAGTTTGTCTATGTATTCACACATGTATTATGTTTCCGATTAATACAATTCTAGCATGAATAATAAACATTGATCATGATATAAGGAAATAAACAATAACTTTATTATTGCCTCTAGGGAATATTTCTTCAGTCATCGGTGGAGCTGACCGGACTTCAGACCTGCATCAAAAATATGATAGGCAAGAAAATCAAGCTTGTCAACGTGGTCCAGGTCATGCTCATCTGCCGGATCCTTCCATGTCAGAGACGGGCTTATCATATGTGGGAGTTTGACCCGGCCGAACACCAGACGCTGCGAGAGCTCTTCGACACGATGCACGAAGACGTCTGGAAGGTGTTGTTCAAGGCCACCGAGGTACCACCGCCCATAGCCGAAGATCGCGGACTCAGTGCAAGGCACCCCACCAATCTGGTAAGTTTTTATATTTTGCAAGATGTGCCTTTCCCCAGCATGTTTGCGGGAGGAATCTAAGCCTCCATGCCAATTTAACACGACTGGGTAGCGATAGCTGAGCGGATTGACTGTCTGGCTCCACTACCCGAAGATCCAGCATCGCGTCTCTTAACGAAGATGTTTTTTCCAGTGCCCTATGAGGTACCGGAGAAGAAGGCCAAGAAGAAGACCGCGGGACCAGGAAAGGTCTCTGGCGCAAGGTTGTATTAGACTCATCGTCCGAAGACATCGAGGCTCGCTCCTCCAACGAAGACGAGGAGGAGGATGAGGAAATGCCTCCCCTCCCAACCAGGGGGGGGGAGAAGAGAAAGGCCGCCCCGCAGGGGGGAGGCCGAGGCGTCCAAGAAGGGAAAGACCTCCCTTCAGGACCACTCCACCACGGCCACATACAGCGGCGAGGAGTGGCTGCCCAGGGACAAGCCCCTGGCTAAGTCGTAAGCATCTGGGTACTTTAATACTTCCAGTATATTTTGCTTTATTGCTTCTTATCATGTCAAACATGCATGCGCAGTCCGACCAAATCCTACATCGGGGTATCTTCTTCGGAGGGGTCCCTGGGCCCATCGGTGATGAACAACGATTCACTTCCGACAGCCTCCTCCCCCAGGCCCACGGATGACACCGAGGTGTTGTCTCAGAGGATACCGGACCAGGGGAGACAGTTCTGGAGACGCCCACCAATGAAATCCCAGTCGCCGGGCACATGGGAGGGAAGACCCCCATGGACTCCGATAACGGGGGCCGCAGCAAGTCCGGCCCCCAGCCGAATACGGCTCCGAAAACCCAAGTGATTCCGGATTCGGGCAGGCAGCCTCTCTCTAAGGAGGGCGAGCTACCTGTACCGATGACCTTTGTCCATCCAGAGGCATCGGATAACTTGTTGGAAGCGCTTTGCGGCGCTTCCATTGATGAAGAACACCGTACTCTTATGAGTACGGCGATCGAGAAGGTCCGGTCCGCCAAAAGCAGATTGACTGAAGCCTGCGCCAGCCTCCTAATAGGCTTTGAGGTAAGTAACGAAATTGTGAGAAAATATCATAGTATAGACAGTAGCCCCTGATGCTCTGTTTGGTGTTCGGAAAGAAAAGCCGAATAGAGGATCAAATAACATCTGCAGGAGCCTAACAAAAGATGTCTATGTGAATAAGCAGGCGTCGCTGCTGGCCGTTGCCGCTCGTACTGCGGAGGTCTCCGGACTAAAGCGGGACCTGGAGCGGACCGAGGTAGAGCTCGGCCTCGTGAAGAGGTAGCTCGAAGAGAACAAAGGTACATAATACCCCATATGTATATTTAGAAAGGAAAATGGTTTCTGCTGATATAAGCGTCATGAACTTTACTAGGGGCCATGACCGAAGTGGAGGCCCTGAAGACGGTGCTGACCGCTGCCGAAGACAAAGCGGCCAAGGAGCGCTCCAAGCGCGAGAAACAGGAGGCCCGAGTCAACAAGGTCCAGCAAGAGCTCTAGGATTTCATCCAAAAATACGAGTCCTTGGAGCGTGACTCTAAGACGCAAGAGTCTGAGCTGGCGAAGGCCCTCCAGAGCGCATGAGACGCCAAGGCCAAAGCCCAAAAGGCCCTCCAGGAGATTCAGGCGGCCAAGAATGTTGCGGCGGGTAAGGCATTCATTATGCAAAGCAAGCATGTGAAGGAGACTTTCCTTTTACTTACCCGAATTTGGAGCTCTCCAGGAGCATTCGCAGATCTGCCGCGCAGCATATCTGATGCCACAGAGTTCTACCGAGCTGAAGAAGGGAGCTCGACAGAGAAGTTGTTCTGGTCTCAGTACATTGGGACCGAACATCCGATGCCCTTGAGCGACCAGCTAAAGCAACTGGTTGAACTGCACAAAGCGGCCGAACTGGCCATGAAGGACCTCATAGTTCGGCTGTGGCCTGCCGAGCCCCTGCCCAGCAGCTACTTCGGCCTAGTAAAGCAGCTTGTAAATGCCTGCCCGCGGCTTGCAGTCATAAAGCGGTCAGTCTGCATTGAAGGTGTGCGCATGGCCTTCGCCCGCGTGAAAGTGCACTGGGCGAAGATGGATGCCGAGAAGTTGATGACCGAAGGGCCGCCGAAGGGCAAGGAGCATCGCCACCCCTGAAAAGTATTATGACAGTGTCTTGAAGGGCTCCCGCCTTGTGGCGGAGCAGTGTGCTAAGGATGTAATATTTGAGTGAATGCACTCATTTGATCCTGTAATATGAAAACAAGTTCATTTGTGCAATATAGCGCGTGCTGATTTAAAATTTTACCTTCTTGCGGCCATTTATAAAATCTGAGAGTTGGCCAGTCGTCGGCTTCTGCCCCCATGTAACTAGTACCGGGGTGTTCGGGATGAATCTAAACACTCTTTATCCAAATGTTTGGTCCTTTAAGGAGGTGTTTAGCGCAACGAATAAGGCAATCAGACTATACAGCTTTATCATTCTCACTTAGCCATAGAAGTTTTATAATTTTAAATTTTGGCGTAGCCCCTGGTATTCGGAAGGCCGAACTTGGGGCACTATACACGCCTAAATCGGACAAGGTCGATTCCTCGCCCAAGGCGGAAAAAAACTTTAAGGATTTGAGACCTCTCGAACAGCGACCATCTCTCGCCGCATCATGACAGTCAGTTTTCGGCTTTCTCTACTGAGGTGCTCGTCCGGAAGAACCGGGACACAATCGCAGTAGTTCTCCCTGTGCCACCTTAGCCGATGTAGCAGAACGTAAGGCAGCAAAACATGGGAGCCGGGCAAACCCAACTTTTGACCAAAGACATGATTCAGAGCTGATGCATATAATGCTATAAGTTCAGGGTGTCACACTGTCGAAAGTGTTTGGACTTTTCTTGCCGTGTTATGGGGTACACTGAAGCCCCTGGCGAGCTGAACGTACCAAAATGTACGGGTGCAATTTGTAATAAATAAGCAGTAAAGGAAAAAGATAAAGAAATGTAATAATAAGTTGATGATGTATGTTATTTTCCATTGTTATTTGAATAATACGTCAAGGCGTATGTATACAAGTAGTGCGATAAGCAAAATAGGAATATTTGACATATTCGAACCAAGAGCGAGCTGCGTGTGGGTATGTAAAACAGGTATAGCGATCGTTATCATAGACCACATGGGGATTCCCTTGTGCGTCAAAGCTCCTTGCCTCCTTGGTGTTTCCGTCCCGTGATGGGTCCGATAATCAGGCTATTGGAAGAGCCTTCAGAAAATAGAGACCTGAAAGAAAGAAAAGGGGTGAAGGTATACGGATCCTAGGGCGGCTAAACCGCATTGTGGGCCGCATTCTAGCTGTGCCTCCGTCTATGCCCATGGTATTTTAAGTGCGTAATTATGTACGCGCGACACAAATGTCACCGCTTGACTGGGAATACGGCGGAGGTTGAATTGCTAGGCGAGCTCTGGACGTGCAAGATTATCCTGTTGCAGAGTACTTCGGACTCGCTTGGCGGTGTCCGGGGGTTTTATTGCCGAATTGGAGGTCTGCCTAAGAAGGTTGTTCTGTACTTCTGCTGCGAGGGCCGCAGTGTGCTCCTCCATACGGAGGGGGCGTTCTGTGTTTCCATTGACTGTTATAACCCCGCGAGGTCCTGGCATCTTGAGCTTAAGGTATGCATAATGCGGTATCGCATTGAATCTGGCAAATGCGGTTCGTCCGAGCAGTGCGTGATAGCCACTGCGGAAGGGGACGATATCGAAGATTAACTCCTCGCTTCAGAAGTTGTCCGGAGATCCAAAGACTACTTCCAGTGTGATTGAGCCCGTGCAACAAGCCTCTACACCTGGTATTACACCTTTAAAGGTGGTTTTGGTGGGTTTGATCCTTGAGGGATCGATGCCCATTTTGCACATTGTATCCTAATAGAACAGGTTCAGGCTGCTGCCACCGTCCATAAGGACTCGTGTGAGGTGGAATCCGTCAATGATGGGGTCGAGGACCAACGCGGCCGAACCGCCATGGCGGATACTGGTCGGATGGTCCCTGCGATCAAAGGTGATCGGACAAGAAGACCATGGGTTGAACTTTGGAGCGACTGGCTCCATCGCATAGACTTCCCTTAGTGCACGCTTCCGTTCCCTCTTGGGAATATGGGTTGCGTAAATCATATTTACCGTTTTTACTTGGGGAGGAAATTTCTTCTGTCCTCCTGTGTTTGGCAGCCGGGGTTCCTCGTCGTCATCACTATGCGGCCTCCTTTCCTTGTTTTCGGCATTCAACTTGCCGGCCTGTTTGAACACCCAACATTCCCTGTTGGTGTGGTTGGCTGGTTTATCGGGGGTACCGTGAATTTGACACGAGCGATCGAGTATGCGGTCCAGACTGGACGGGCTCGGATCATTTCTTTTGAATGGCTTTTTCCGCTGACCGGACTTAGAGCCACTGAATCCGGCATTGACGGCCGTATCTTCGGTGTTATCGCCATTGTTACGACGCTTGTGTCTGTTGCGTCGGGGCTTGCTGTTGCTATCTCTGGCATCTAAGGTGCCAGGATTTCTTGACGTGTTGTTGCTGCGAGCCAGCCAGCTATCCTCGCCCGCACAAAAGTGGGTCATGAGTGTCGTGAGGGCTACCATGGACTTCGGCTTCTCTTGGCCGAGGTGTTGGGCGAGCCACTCGTCACGGATGTTATGCTTAAAGGCCGCCAGGGCTTCGGCATCCGGACAGTCGACAATTTGGTTCTTTTTAGTTAGGAACCGAGTCCAGAATTTCCTGGCTGACTCTCCGGGCTATTGGGTTATGTGACTTAAATCATCAGCATCCGGTGGTCGCACATAAGTGCCCTGGAAGTTATCCAGGAATGCGTCTTCCAGGTTCTCCCAACTTTCAATGGAGTTTGCCGGCAAACTATTCAGCCAATGCCGAGACGGTCCCCTGAGTTTCAGTGGGAGGTACTTGATGGCATGTAGATCATCGCCGCGGGCCATGTGAATGTGGAGAAGGAAATCTTCTCTCCATACCGCGGGGTCTGTAGTCCCATCGTAGGGCTCGATATTCACGGGCTTAAACCCTTCTGGAAATTCATGATCCATTACTTCGTCAGTGAAGCATATGGGGTGTGCGGCGCCTCTATGCCGGGCTACGTCACGACGCAGTTCGAATGAGTCTGGTCTGTTGTATTCGGCTCGGCCGGATTTGTATTTAGTATATCCGGCATGACGATCAACGTCACACGTTGGGGCGCGCCCCCGTGATCCATAGATCAATCTTGACTATCCTACTTTGTTTTCCAATTCGTCTGGCAGGTCTTACGTGTAGCCCCGGGCCTTCGTATTTTTGTTTGTTTGGCGACGGGGTGCGGGCTGGTGTTCGTGCTGATACGCCGCTTTGTCTCGGCCACGAGGTGGTCGGTCAGCCGCATCCTACATTGGTAGTGTAGGCTCTAGTGCCTCCTCCTCGAGTTGAGGTAACAACCTGCGCTTTGGGTATCTTTTGGTTGGGTGCTCGAGTTCGTATTCCTTGGCTGCCAGGACCTCACTCCATCTATCAGTCAGCAGATCTTGATCAGCTTGAAGCTGCTGCTGCTTTTTCTTCAGGCTTTTTACAGTGGCTATAAGCCGGTGCTTGAAGCGCTCCTGCTCGACGGGATCCTCAGGCACGATAAATTCTTCATCACCGAGGCTCACCTCGTCTTCGGATTGGGGCATGTAATTGGCATCCTCTGAGTCTTCATCCATTGCCTGATTATTAGTGCTAGCTTGCCCATCCCCCCGTCCGGCTTGCTCGAAACTTGGCTGGGCGGGATTGTTTTCGTCTTCGGTATTATCCGGAGTGCTATTGTCTCCTGTGCCGGTATCACTATTTTTGCTATGGCGGGGCTTAGAGCGGCACCGCTGACACCGACGCTTAGATTGTTTCTCAAGGGGGTTGTCCTCCGTTGCCGCATCGCCCTTGCTTTCTTTGGGTGT
>NC_041387.1:182074481-182142114 GCF_002162155.2 Triticum dicoccoides | reverse complement strand
ATGTTTTGAGTATGTTGTTTTTTACGTACAAATATGTAAGTATTTCACAAATATAACAAAAACCGTGGGCTTATATGCAATTTTTTCATATAACTTGCTTTGAAATATCTTAGATATAATATACGAATATATTTAAAATGATAAAGTAGTATATATAGTACCATATGGTAGTATATGAGACATATGGGGTAACTACCACCGGGTGGTAGGATGGATTTTCCCTATATATATATATATATATATATATATATATATATATATATATATATATATATATATATATATATATATATATATATATATATCATATGACGAGGTGGTTCTCCAGCGCCCTGTGGGCGGTGGTTCCTGTTCTTCTCCGACATCGTCGTCCATACCGTTGATGTCTTCGGAGTCGAAATCAAGCATGTCGGTTAAGTCGTCGACAATGGCTATTAAGTGGGTGGTGGGTGGGGAACGAATTCCTTCGTCGTCCGCTTCCCACTCAAGCCAGACATAGTTAGGCCAGGAGTCTCTTGACAGGGAGAGAGATTTCAATGAATTTAGCACGTCGCCCAAGGGCGAGTGCTGAAAGATATCCGCAGAGGCAAACTCCATGATCGGTGCCCAATCAGATTCGATAGGCACGGATGCGCGCGGTTCGGAGCCTATGGCCGGAGACTAGTCTGAGGGTCCGATGACACATACCTCATTGGAGGCGAAGTCTGTGTTCGACTCTATTGCCGATGAGTGTGCGGCATCCGTGACGGGGTCTACCCACCCGTCCTCGGATGGCACGATCTGCTCAGGATCTAAGGCCAGGGCAGCTGCAGGTGCGTTCTCCTGAACACCGTCCGATGGCAGATCTAAGTCATGCTCATTAAGACTGTACGGCGCACCTGTCAAGGGCCTGAATCCATCAAAGATCAAGTCTCCGCGGATGTCGGCAGTGTAGTTCAGGCTTCCAAACCTGACCTGATGGCCAGGGGCGTAGCTATCGGTCTGCTCCAGATGGCCAAGCGAGTTGGCCCGCAGTGCGAAGCCGCCGAATATGAAGATCTGTCCGGGGAGGAAAACCTCACCCTGGGTCGCATCGTTGTGGATGATTGAAGGAGCCATCAAGCCTTATGGTGACGACACAGTGGAACTCTCAATGAAAGCACCAATGTCGGTGTCAAAACCCGCGGATCTCGGGTAGGGGGTCCCGAACTGTGCGTCTAAGGCTAATGGTAATAGGAGGCGGGGTACATAATGTTTACCCAGGTTCGGGCCGTCTCAATGGAGGTAATACCCTACTTCCTGCTTGATTGATCTTGATGATATGAGTATTACAAGAGTTGATCTACCACGAGATCGTAGAGGCTAAACCCTAGAAGCTAGCCTATGATTATGATTGTTCTTGCCCTACGGACTAAACCCTCCGGTTTATATAGACACCGGAGGGGGCTAGGGTTACACACAGTTGGTTATAGAGAAGGAAATCCACATATCCGAATTGCCAAGCTTGCTTTCCACGCAAAGGAGAGTCCCACCCGGACACGAGATGGAGTCTTCAATCTTGTATCTTGATAGTCCAACAGTCCGGCACAAGTACATAGTCCGGCTATCCGAGAACCCCCTAATCCAGCACTCCCTCAGCAGGCGACGGCGATGGAAGACGGGCGGACTGCCAACGAGGTGAGACTGGAGGAGATCCAGGCCTCGCTGGAGCTCTGGCGCCCAGTGTTCACGCACATCCATAATCAAGTGGACGAGCTGCATTCGCAAGTCGGGTGCATTGCTCTCCATCCCTCCTTGGTGACGCCTCTGGACCCAATCATGAAGGACCCCGATAGCCAGTGAACGGGCGCTGGGAGGGGGTGGCAATTGCGAACGTTTTAGAGGAGAGTCTTCGACGGCTCATCAGTGATGCGTTGCCCCTCTCCATGTGGCCATCTTTCGACGACATCCACTATAGTTCTTGTGGGAAATTATCCATCTTGCGATGGTGCGGCGCCTTTCGGTCCAAACGAGGAGGTTGTGGCCTTCTTCGGAGATGGATTTGGTTGGATGTGCCATGCCGGGGTCCGTAGTTGCTTGGTGATGGCATTCCCAACTAGTGTCGGTCTTCCTCTCTCCTTAGAGCCTGCATGTTCTTGTTCACGAAGGAGGACCTCGGCGTCTTTGGCTCCATGCTCCAGTGTTTATCTTCATTGTTCGTAGCGTGTGAGGCTTAGTTTTTTGTTGTCTAGCGTCATTTTATCTCACCGCTTTGTTTTTCATTCTCTTTGCATGTGGGCGTATACTTGTAATCCTGGCCGGTTGATGGCTTTGTTAATCAAAAGTCGGGCTAGTCTCATGCCCTATCTCGGGCTCGGTGGATGTATTTTCTTGATGTATTGGCGGAAGGAGGTTTCAACAACGTGCGTCTATTGCGGACGTAATAAATTGGCGGACGTAATAAATTGGTATACCTAATTGCTTTTTGGCAGAAAAAAAGGGACGTGGGAGAGAGAAATTGACGGAGCCGTGCGATGCCAAAGGAACGGCGCGGAGTAGGGATGGGAGCACGGGAGCGGGCGGGAGCATGCAAGCCTCGTCCGCTGACGTTCACCGGATAAAATTATCATCATTAAGAAAAGACAAGTATTTTCTTTTGATTTCTGTTTCCTTTATCTTGACAGATATTCTATGTGACACTGCTAAAATAATACCATTATATATGTCCTAACACGTGTTAAAAAACTCTTCTTAGTTTCGAAGGAAAACAATCTTCTTAGTTGGTCGTTTTGATATTAACATAAACACGTGGACAATGGTGGTGGCAGTTCCAGTACATATAGCCAGCTTTGTTGAGAGAGAAACCAAAAGAAAATACTTGTCTTTTCTTAATACTTGATGATAAATTAGATAAGTAAGTACTCCCTTCAAAAAATATATAAGAGCGATTAGATCATTGAGCTATATAGATCGATGAGAGTAATTAAGCAGCTAGCTAGCTACTAGTAGAGGTTGATGGAGGAGACGGCAAGGTAGGAGGCGATGAGCTCGTCGTCCTCCACGGCCAGCGCGCCCTGCATTGCCGGCCACCACTCCGGCGGCATGCTGCTGCTGCTGCTGCTGGCGTCGTTGACCAGAGACATATCCGCCGCCACCGCCGCCGTCGTCGCATCTTCCGGCTGATCTGCTGCTGCGTCGTCGTCGACGTTGCGCGCGAAGCGGCCCTTCACCCTCGGCCGGCTGTCCGCGAGCGTCTTCCGGCAAGCGTACTGAGAATCAAAAGACAACACACAGGGTTGACACGACGATGAGTATACATGCACTTAACGTGGCATGCATTGTACTAGTAGTACTAGCTACCGACCAGACGACGAAACTGCCAAAGATCAACGTACCGTTATCTTCTTCTGGAAGTTGCGTTGGTTGCGCTTGGTGCGGTACTTCTCGATGCGCTCCCGCCGCTCCTCCGCGCTGTACCGCCCCACCGGAGCCGGCCCCGGCCCCGGCAGAGCTTGGAGGTCTCCGGCGCTCATCACACGTTGCATCGACTGGGAGTAGTAGTGATGCTGCTGCTGCTGCTGCTCTTGTAGGAGCAGCAGATCACCGTAGCTGCTGGACGCCATGGAGGGGAGCAAGGGACCATTGCTGCTACCGCTGCCGCTGTTGCTATAACAAGGAGAAGACGATGTGCTCCAGTGATACATTATCAACTGTCTTGGACTCGTGCCTGCGCTGTCGGTCTACTGGCTACTCTTCGTTGGGTGGTGTAACCGGAATGGAGATCAACCACTCTATATATGTGTGCGCCAGTATGTACAGCTAGTGCTATTGCTCTGTACGTCTGGCGTCCTTAAGACGCAAGTCAACTCTGATTTGAAAAGACCTACTACTACCTTGTGCGATGAGACCATTCCAGTGACGATATAAAGTCGTGGCAAACATACACGATTCTATCTTTCCTGGAACAACAATATGTGGGTAGTACACTACTGGAGACATGCAGATACAAGCTACGTCGAAAACAAGCTGGCAAGCATACATGACCTCCCTCATGTTACGCGCAGACCAGCTCAATGCAGGATGCACCATCACCAATACATGCAACTTTACTGACATTGGGAATCTCAATCGATTGTGGATACACGGCACAAGCAGGATAAATAAAAGCTGGCAGTCACGACTCAATATAGCAAGAATGTGGGTTAAGGGCAGCACTGGAGACATGAGCAAGTTGGGGGCCATCTCCTACTCTTCCCACTCAAACCCATAAAACCATATGCCTTTCTTTTCAGCACCTACACATGCACTGTGCTCAACTTGCAAATGACTATACAGCAACAAACAGGCCCTGCCACTTTGCTCCAATAAGCAAAACCGCGATTCCGTGGGGCTAGGCATGCCAAATATTTGGCTGCTTTTAACGTTCCAACATTCCTAATCATTTGTTAATCAGAGCACTGGAAAGCATGGGACGCAAAGGTAAAGGTCTTGCGTGTTTATTTATGTCCAAAACTGCAAAAACTAAGATGCACATGAACCTCTCTCTCACTGGACTGATGACCATTGATCGACACACAATGCAAGTGTGGAAGACAGTCCTTGATTAGACTTTGTTCTGCGCCACTACTATCATTACCTTCGAAAGTGAAGCTCTCGAGACTTCAGTGGAGAAGAATCATAACACTTTTGAAAATTCCAAGCTACAAGATAGACCCCCACAAGGATCTGTGTTGTTTCAAGCATCTAGTTGACACAAGTTTGATGCTACAGATCCAGGACGCTGTTTTCAGTTGGCTATTGGTTGGTAAGATCATTGGAAGTGTCCACAACCAATTGCAAGACTCCGTTCTCCCATAATGGTACACCTTCTGATGAATCCCTACAGTACCCCACTCAAGAGCCTGACAACACGAGCTAGTCAACCTTCAAGTGGCCTTAGCCAACCGACAAGATAAAGTCAAAGCGCACCAGGATATCACATTGCAAGTAGATCCGTTTGCCTTTGGTATGCAGCAAAATGCTTGAATTGTATACTCCCAACAGTTGTTATGATTTTCTTCTAGATACAACCTGCAGAGATGTCAACACAAGAGTTACATTGCATCCAGATGAGTTAAATCATTGACGACATAGTGTGTCGAGTGAGAAAAAAAACAAGAGGATCACAGGGAGGGGGAAAGGAGCCTACACTGAGGCAGTGGCTCTTTGTCAATGAATATAGGATAACAAAAACAAGTGGGACTATTAGGATAAAGCGCAGTTATCATAATTTTTACTTTCTGCTAGCAGGTCAACTGAAAAATAGTCACACCACCTTTGCATGAGTTAAGATGCAATAATTGTTCAGTTTATGTGTACAAAGAACATAAAGAATAGGCAACAGACTAGACAGATAAGTAGTTATTCCAAGTACTCGTATTAAGAGCCGAAAGGTTGTGCCAATGTAAATTTACTCGACACATAAGATATCATAAGATACATCACAACTGATATGTAATATGAAGGTCAGAAGGGACAACCAATATGTTATTTCAAATGTCATATGATTTGGTAGAAACGAAACTAAGTTGACCAAGGCTGATAAGACTTCTCTTTGCAGTGGCATGCCTGATACGGAGAAAAGATTTCTGTTCTGCCCCCACATCGTCCTTTGGGTGCATCTGTGGGGTGAAGCCTTTAATAGCTGTCATGATCTCTAAAACTTTTCCAGGTCAAATCGTTTGAAACTACTACAGTAAATACATGCCTCTGCTTCTTGCCGGTACAGTTGATTTTCAAAGAGAATGAAATACTCCCTCCGTTCACAAATATAAGATGTTTTGTATATTTCAATATGGACTACAATACAGACTGGAATGAGTGAACAAACACTAAAGCATGTCTATATACATTCGATTCAGAAAAAAGTTAGAACATGTTATATTTGTGAATGGAGGTAGTAGTATTTAGTCTGGAAGCTATACTGATAAAATACAAAGCAGGAGCAAACATAAGATATACGTCCACATCCGGGTGAACATTTTCCAAAAGATATTTGAGAATATCTTAACTGAATCATCTTAATATCTTATAACCCCCGGGCCATCACCTGTATTGGCTCGGACCACGTGCCTCTCCTGCTATCCTCGGAGAATGACCGCCCTCCCCCTCCTAGATTCCGTTTCGAAACCTTCTGGCTCCACCAGAACGGTTTCGACGAAGCCGTTCGCGATAGATGGGTGGAGTCGCAGCTCGCACCCCACCGTGGCCTCTCGGTGGTCGATGATTGGCACTTCTACGTCAAGGTCCGCGGCAGCTCATGAAGGGCTGGGGCGCAAACCTCGGCCGCGACTTGCGGGAACGCAAGAAATCCATTCTCGCGTCCATTCAGGCCCTGGATCTCCGGGCAGACTCGGTTGGCCTCGCTCCCAACGAGTGGCTGCTCCAATGACCTTGAGGACCAGCTCTCGGTCATATACACAGACAAGGAAGCCTATTGGCGACTCCGCGGGGCCCAAAAGTGGGTCCTGAAAGGGGACGCAAATACGGCTTACTTCCAGGCCATTGCTAATGGTCGTCGCCCGCGCAACACGATCCCCCTGTTATGGGATGGGGAGGCCCTCATTCAGTGCCTGGCCGACATACGGGCCCACGTGGATGGCTTCTATAAAGCCCTTCTCTCTTCCTCCCCTCGGGGAGGCCTAGCCCTAGCGACGGACTTTTGGAGTGGCCACCAGTGCGTCTCGGCTGCAGAGAATGCGGCCCTCACGGCTCCATTCTCGGAGGAGGAGGTCTGGACCGCCATTGAAGGCATGGATCCGACCTCCGTGCCTGGCCCCGATGGCCTTCCGTTTAAGTTCTTCCAGGCCGGCCTTCTGGAGCGTCATCAAACCAGAAGTGATGGCCCTCTTTGAGGAATTCTATGTGGGCACTATTGACTTGCGTCGCCTAAACTACGGGATCATCACCCTGATCCCCAAGGCCCCCGGAGTATCGGATATTCGGCAATTCCGTCCGATCACGGTGATTAATGTGATCTTCCGCATTTTGGCAAAGGGGTACGCCAATAGGGTGACCTCTTTGGCCAACCTCATTACACATCCGGATCAGTCGGCCTTCATCCAAGGGCGGTTTATCCTCGACGGGGTCCTCGTCTTTCACGAGGTTCTTCACGAGACTGGCGCCAAAAACCTCAAGGCCGTCTTCCTGAAAATCGACTTCCATAAGGCCTACGACACGGTCAGTTGGCCCTTCCTTCGGGAGGTGTTGCTCCGGAAGGGATTTGACGACCGCTGGGTCACCAGGATCATGCAAATGGTCGCCTCCGGACAAACTGCGGTCAACATCAACGGTGAGATAGGCCCACACTCTGTGGGGTTAGACAGGGCGTCCCCTTCTCTCCGTTCCTCTTCAACATGGTAGTCGATGCTTTGGCATCTATCCTTGACAAGGCGAGCCGCTGGCCACATTCGCGGGATTGTGCCCCACCTAGTAGGGGGCAATGGGGTCTCCTTGCTTCAGTATGCGGACGACACCTTCATTATAGTGGAGGGGTCTGCGGCTGATATCACGAACCTCAAGTTCCTCCTGCTTTGCTTTCAGCAGCTGTTGGGCCTCAAGATCAACTTCGATAAGAGCAAAGTCATGGTGATGGGTTATTCCCCAACGGAAAGCCAGAGTATTGCCAACCGACTTAACTGTCTATTAGGCTTATTCCCCACTACCTACTTGGGGATCCCCATCAGTGACTCTCGGCTTTCCGTCACAGACCTGAGGCCTTCAGTTCTTAAGCTCCAGCATCACATTGAGCCCTGGCAGGGTAGATGGCTGTCTAAGGCGGCTTGGACAATCCTCATCAACTCATCACTGTCCAGCCTCCTCTTGTTCATCATGAGCTTCTATAGCTTGCCCGAGACACTTCACCATGAGATTGGCTCGGTCCAGGCCCGTTTCTTCTGGGCGGGCGAGGGTGACAAGCAGAAATACCATATGGTCCGTTGGCCCGAGATTTGCAAACCTCGGGACTGAGGCGGACTCGGGATCATGTCCTCCAAGCGCATGAACATTGCCCTCCTGACGCGTTGGCTCTGGCGGATTGCCAATGGCGAGGGCGGTCTTTGGCTCCAGATCATCCAGAACAAGTAAAAACGCGGCCAACCGTTGGCCTTCTGCCAGCGGGCAGGCGGCTCCCAGTTCTGGCAGTCCATCATTCAGTTGCTCTCAGTCCTCCACATTGGGACGTCCATCACTGTTGGATCGGGATCAGCCACCTTATTTTGGTTTGGTAGATGGGCTGGGGAGACTCCCTTTGCGGCGCGCTTTCCGGACTTGTTCGCCATCGTTGTGGACCCTCGGGTCTCCATGGAGGCGGCCCTTATTGACTTAGGGCGCCTCGCGTTCATGCGGCCGTTTGGGCCCCCGGAAATAATAGCGTGGCACGAGCTCTTGGATGCCATCGCGCCCCACGAGCCGGATCTTGAGTTGCCCCACGATCGCCTATCCTGGAGCTTAGAGCCCTCGGGCGCCATCTCCACCAAGTCCTTATACCGGGCCATCGCGCCCACTCCCGGACCTGAGCCACTGGTGGCGATCTGGTCGGTCGGACTCCCTCTGAAGATCAGGATCTTCCTTTGGCAATGGATCTGTGGACGTATCCCATCCAAAGTGGAGGTGTTAAAACGGAATGGCCCGGGCGACGAGATGTGCCCTCTGTGCGGGACGGTCGAAGATTCCAACCACATCTTCTCCTGTGTTTCAGCCCAGTTCCTCTGGAGCCGCCTCCGCAAGGTGGTCGGTGGTGTAATACCAACTTCCCGAACCTCTTCGCCGAGATCCAGGAATCGCCCTTTTCTAGCCGTCACATTAGGTGGCTCGCGATCGGGGTCCTTGCCTGGACGTTGTGGACGGTTCAGAATAAACTTGTGATCCAGCGTGTTCCTCTTCAACATGCGACTGGCGTGGTTTACAAAATGTGTGGCTACTTGTAGCTTTGGCGGCCGCTTAGCCGCTACCAGGACCGAGACACCATCAACATCATCATTGCTGACCTTCGTGCGATGGCTCTTCGCTTGGCGCCGCCGCTTCCTCCGCCACCACCTGAGCCGGATTAGTTTCCTTGTTGCGGCTCGTCTGCTTTGTCTTTTTTCTTTTTGGGGCTTGTTGAGCTGTGCCCTCGGCAGAACCCTTTTGTACAATCTGTCGTGATGCTACTGTGTGCGTGTGTGTGAACCTTGTGGCTGTGGTGGTTTGCTTTATTTATAAAGCGGGGCGAAAGCCTTTTTCGGTAATATCTTATAATTGACTTGCCATATTTCGAGCAACATGGGAGCAGATTTTTCAGTTTCCTAGGGTGTGATGTCGCGTACTCATGTGTAATTTTGCGTGCAGCAACATATGTGGTAGAAAGATGACTTGTCCTCACAATACATTATACATCTCGTTTTAGTGCCAGTACATTTGATTGATCGATTCCAAGGCAACAACGAGAAAAGACTAGCAAGATATCCCTTTTAGAGGCTGCCAACATTATTTTGACTGCGCTGGGCAATTCTAGTAAAGAGTATAGCAAGACCAAACAAATAAGTTAAAGCTACTTCGGGAAGCCAATAAAGCTTAATGTTCACCAAATCGGCACACTGGCCATCAATGGTGATTATGCACAGTGGTTTATTTCAATCTAAAAGAGGAACCTGCACTAACTGAGGCATAACATGCAAACTTTGCAAGACTATGGCAAAGTTTGCGGTTTTTTATCTATGCCTACACTAGAAAATTGCTTCGCTGACTATAGACCGTCAAAACCATACTACAGTTCTATCTTGCAGCAATACTTATATCATTAGTGATGTCACACAGAATTAAGTGACGGCTATTGTATATCATGATAGGTTGACAATGGCTTCAGCATTAGTAATATGCTCCTGAACAGCTGAACTCATAGCTTACACATGATTCATAATTAACATTGATTAGCGTTAGCCAGCACATTTTAGGCAAACAATATGATAGAAAGATTTGACCAGGCCTCTTACTTTGCATACTTTCTTCTTGAAAGACACAGGCTTAAGGAAGCCCAAGAAAGGAACATACGAGGGGCCGTGCAACAATAGTTTTTGTCTTCGCTTTTCTGCAAAACCAATAAGACTTTAGATATGTATGGGATAATATACCAATAGTTTATATCTTCATACTAAAAACTAAGTACAATATTTTCAAAAAGGATTCCCACATTTTCAGAAATTACTTATCGTGGCCTTATTTTAAACACATATCAACAGCTTCAATTGCCCTTTGTGTCGTCTCATGAATAGCTTAGATAATAGTGCAAGAATGAGAAGAACTAACAGAAAAGGAAATGTTTGTATCACCAAAAAACAGTATTCTCTATTACGTGCTCAAGAGAGTAAAGTTGCAGTTAGTAAATGTCGATATGTTGCCAATTCAGACAAATTAATGATGAATAGTTCATATCACCTGATCTAGCTGTAGATATATCCACCTTATCTGCAGAATCATAATTTAGCGGCCCCTCGTCTACTTTAGCGACATCTTTCTCTAATGAAGCATTGGGTTTCTTTAAATTCGGTTCTTCCAATTCATTATTTGCCCAAGTTCCATCACTGGACCCCTTATCATAAACAACAGCAGCTGAACTGATCTCTTGACCACTGAGAGTATTTTCCACTGAAATCATTCTTACTGCATTTCTATAAACCGGTTCGACCTTATAACTGTCAGTATTTTCTATGCCTTCATCCACATTTTGCTCTACTTGATGAGCTGGCAGTACAATGTCTTCGCATAAATCAGTACTCAACGGAACTGTAAGATTTAATGGCGACTCATCATCTCGCCCAACAGTTGAGCACCCCAATGATTCCACAGCATGTCTGTGAGTCTTCGAATCAACTGGAACATTATCAGGTTTGTCCAGGCACTTACCCTCGAGGCAAACATCAGAACATGAAACAATTTCATGATCCAGAGGTGCCTGTTCCTCCCTCTTACCAGATGTGCGGATATACCCTTGATTTGCACAAGCATTAGTATGATCTACGATTTCACTAGGTTGGTCAGGATCCTTGTTCTCAAGACTAGTGTCAAAAAGCTCCATGCTCCGGGGAAGAGAAGAACATGGTAACTTAACATCGGAGGATAAAGGACTACTGTCACCTGAAATGAGGTTTACTGTGCACAATTCTGTAGCATCTAATTCCATTGCATCCTCAACAAATTCAACATGCTCCTCAATGCATTTCTGGTCAACAGAAGAGGCAACACAAGCCTGCACACTGCCAGCCATAACAATTTCATTGTTTTCAGGATTAACCATGATGGTGTGAACAGCACCACTGTGAGCTTCGCTTCTGTTAGCCTGTAAGGTTTCCTCTTGAGTTTCAACTGGAATTTCACTATCATCAGTAGACTGCTCTAACCGGTCGGCAAAGAGAGACACATCAGCATCATGACGTTTTTGACACAATACTTTGGCGGGAAAATTCGTGGGTAAAACAGGTAGTTCATCTTTGTTGGGAGAAGGTTCTAGATTTGTCTCCAAAGTTTGTGGATCACCTTTAAAAGATATAGGATCCAAACCAATCCAGTCACCAACCTTATACTTTGTTGAATTTAGTTGCTCATTTGGTAACAGTCTATCGATTCTAATTGTCTCTTTGTAGAAATGTTTCTTCCTCGTAGCCTTGGAAATAAGCAACCTGATAATGAACAGATGACATAATATTGCATTATGATTCATGGTGAAATGGGTGCCTTCCTAAATAGAAACTTGTGCACAAAGTAAAATGACACAACAGCTGGTAGGTTGCAAACGCAGACGCAGAGCTAAAGCTAAATAAACTACTTGCTCCGTTCCTAAATATAAGACCTTTTAGAGATTTTAATATGGACTACATACGGAGCAAAATAAGTGAATCTACACTCTAAAATATGTCTATATACATCCGTATGTAGTCCATATTGAAATATCTAAAAGGGATTATATTTAGAAAAAGGAGGGAGTAGAAGTTGTTTTCCCACCAAAACCCCACAATCACCCTCTTGATAGGATACAAAGGAGTTCTTGGAAACATAGAAAGAAAATGGGCAGAAATAAATAGGAGGAGAAAAAAAGAAGACTTCTAAAGTCTAGACTAACTCATAATCCGTCAAATAAAGGATGCCAATGTTCATGAGATAGTTAACTGGTAACTGCTCGGCCGCTGGCGCGTAGAGGATTAGTACGGGAATCAACCAGTAAGTCGGCCAGAAAATCAGTTAATCGACTACTCGGTGACCCGCCGAGCAGGGATTAATCGGTCAGTCAACTGATTTATCGGCCGATATTTTTGAACAATAAATAATGCTAAGATAAAAACATGCATTCATAGTAGTGCGAGAAACTAGCCACATCAGCAAATCATTACATGGTTCAAGCCATGTGGAATAAGATGTCTGAACCTCTCCAGGTAATAGATATATGACTCACCTGCAGTTTACGGACATAGCAGCTTTGGCTCGCTCCATAGAAAGACCAAGCAAATATGCACATAAGTTTATGACATCATAGGGGCCTCTAATTTCATTAGCATTATGAGCAGCACTTGAAATGATGAGATTCTTTCCTTTAGTCCAGTCCACCAACAGCTGCAAACAGAAGAAAAATACTGTATATTAGCAAACGAAACAAGTGAGCTGAGCTGAGGGCATGTTTAGTGCAAGGGGGTTGAGATACAAAATTCTAAGCTAGGGTGCAGAAGTCTCTGCAAACCAGTGGTGTTGAGCATAGTGAAGGTGAGAAGAATTTGTTAGACAAAAAGAAACACAAGCAATAAGTGCGTATGTTGCAAAAGGTTGCGGAGCATGGTGGTTCACTAAACACGATTATTAAATGATGTTTCAATTCAATGTGAAGGAACAATGGAAGCAGAGCAAGATAAGTAACCTTGGCTTCGGCCAGGACTTGTCTCCTTGAATTGACATCATCGATGAGGGGAGAGTATGCAATCTCAAAGTGTATCCCCCTCTGCAATCAGATGGAGATATAGTTAGTTGAGCACACACATCGACGTTGAACATTGATTCGGTTAGAGTGGTGAAGGAGATTGATTACCTGTAGTGCAAGCTTGATCATTGGGAGCTTGAGACGGAATGGCAGTTTGTGAGAGAAGTCGATGGAGATAACATCAATCTCTGTGGCAGACTGGCAGAGGTGGTCGAGCGCGGCCTGGGTGAGAGGGCGCGCCGCGACGATGTCGTATGTGCGGAGGAGGCGGGCGGCGGAGGGGGCAAGCGCGGACGCGGCGGCGGCAGCGGAGTCGAGGGAGAGGGTGATGCGCGTGTACTGGCGGAAGGGCTCGGAGGTAGGGGATCCATTGCGGGAACGGTGGAGGGAGGCGGAGGGGGGGAGCGGGAGGGAAGACAAGGCGGGGAAGGGAGCGGTGTGGCAGCGGTCGGCGTCGGCGAGTAGGCCGCGGTGCGGGTGGTCGAGGGCGACGGCAGCGTAGCCTAGCTCGAGGGCTCGTGCGGCGGCGAGAAGGCGGGAGTTGGAGTTGGGGGAAGGGAGGAGGCTGAGGTCGAAGAAGAGGAGCGCCATGGATTCGCGCCGCCAACTCCGTCTGTCCGTCCGTCCGGGGAAGAAAGAGCAGAGGCCAGAAGTGCCGGTTTCACATGTAAAAATGCAGGCCCATGTTTAATTTACTTCATAAAGCCCATCTCAGTTCCACTTCAGGCCAGCCATAAAGCCCACCTCATTCGATCCCCTCCTCTGGAAATAGGTTTTCGCTCCGCTTTATAAATAAAACAACGGTCCATACAATCCAAATTCAACAGCACTCGACAAACTACAGCTGGGGCCACAGCACAATCAAACCCAAGAAAGCATAAAAGAAATAGAAAAAAGGCCACCTAGTGGCGGCCGCGAAGCGGCACTACGCGGATGATAGACGACGCGCCGAAGCCAGGAGCGCATCCATCATCAAGCCAAGATGGTCGTGATCACGCTGCCTCGAGAGCGGGTGCCAGTGCTGCAGGAAAGCAAGGAATTTGAAGGAGGAGCCAGACGCCTTCCTTGGAAAAACCTTCTCTATCACCATCTTATTCGTAGTCGTCCAAAGAGTCCATGCCATCGCCGCAAAAATAAGCCAAAATAGGCGGCGGTGACGTAACGGCTGTAAAGCTCTCTATTGGAGAAACACCGCGAGATTTAGGGCCTCCCATTCAGGCCCCAACGCCTCGCGGACGTACGTCCAAAGTACCCTCATCGCGGTACATGAGAAGAGGATATGTGTCTCGGTCTCAGGTACCGCACAGAGAGGGCATAAACCATCGCCAGGTCTGTGTCGCTTAAGTACCTCTGTCCCCGAGGGGAGGCGATCCCGTAGTAATTGCCAAACAAAAATCTTAATCTTTAAAGGGACATGGGCTTTCCATAATGGGGACAACCAAGAAGTGGCCTGTGACGGGCAAATGGCATGGTATGCCGTGCTCACAGAAAACTCCGCCGTCGGCGCGAGCCCCCAGGATACCGTGTCCGGATAGTCTGAGAGCACGAGCGGGAGAGCAGCCCGCAACCTAGTCCAGACGCTATTCTCTGCTTGTCCAAAGGTGCAACGAAACCCGATATTCCACTATTCAGCTTGGAAAGTCGTAGCCACTAGGACAGACGGATCCGCACATATCGAGAATAGACCAGGGAAGGAAACACGTAGGGGTTCCGCATCCAGCCAGGGATCCAACCAGAATTGGATCCCTTTCCCGTTCCCTAAGGAGAAGGAGATCCCTAGGAGGATGTCCTCCTTGATCCTTTGGATGGCTCGCCAGAATTGTCAGCCTTCCGTCCGGTTGCATGCTAAGAGCGGGTCTCCCTTCAGGTATTTCGCTTGAATGAGCTGTAGCCATAATCCTCCCTCGTCGTGTAAGATGCGCCAAACCCATCTTAACATGAGCGCCATGTTCATACGACGGGGGGCAACGATGCCCAGTCCACCACGCTCCTTGGGCATGCAAATATCCGCCCATTTAACCATGTGGTACTTTTGGCGGCCATTGGCTGCCAGCCAAAAGAACCTCGCGAGATCCCTATCGAAGGCACTATGAACGCCCTCCGGAAGGATATACATCCCCATCATGAACATGGGGAGGCTCGCAAGGTTGGAGCTAATAAGGACCGGTTTGCTCCCTTTGGAGGTAAACCGTCCTTGCCAGGGTTCAGCCCGGCCTGCCACTCGATCCACTAGAGGATCAAATGTAGTAGATAAGATCTTGGAGTCAGCCAACGGCATCCCCAAATAGGTCATGGGGAAAGAGGATAGTCTACAGTTTAGATTATCCGCGATCCTTTGTTGCTCCTCAGCGGGATATCCCAAAATGATGACCTCGCTCTTGTCAAAGTTAATCTTGAGTCCTGACATCGCCTCAAAGCAGAGGAGTAGGAACTTAAGATTAACCATGTCAAGTGTGGATCCCTCCACCATAATCATGGTGTCATCGGCGTATTGGAGATGGGTGACCCCTCCTCCCGGAATGAGGTGACCAACAACACCCGAGAGGTGGCCGACCTTCCTAGCTTTGTCCAGGTTGCCTGCCAGAGCGTCCACGGCGATATTGAAGAGAAGGGGGGATATCGGATCCCCTTGCTTCACTCCGCAGAGGACGAGAAGAATGGCTCCACATCGCCGTTAATGTTAATCGCAGTCTTACCAGACCATACCAACTGCATAATCTAGCTGCACCATCTGTCCTCGAAGCCTCTCGCTGCATAACTAGCCGCAGGAAGTCCTAGTCTAGCCGATCATAGGCTTTATGGAAGTCCAGCTTGAGAAAGACACCCTTCTGGCAACGCGATCGCACCTCGTGCACAATCTCGTGAAGGGACAAAATCCCATCATGGATTCGTCTCCCTTTCAAGAAAGCTGTCTGAAGAGGGTGATTCATCCTCTCAACTACTGGCGCGAGTCTAATCGTGCAAACTTTAGAGAAGATGTGCTCCAGAACATTGATAACTGTGATAGGTCTGAATTGGCGAATGTCCGTTGCCCCAACTACTTTGGGGATCAGGGTGATAACACCAAAATTATTCGCGCCATGTCAAATGTTCCGATGTAGAATTCATGGAACATTCGGATGATCAGAGGTTTTAGGACATTCCAGAACTTCTGGAAGAAGGCAACCGGCAGGCCGTCCGACCCCAGTGCCGACCCCGCCTTCATCGAGGCGATCGCCCTCCCCACCTCTTCCAGCGAGAACGGGATAGTTAGCTCCGCGTTCTCATTGTTAGATACTCTGTCCACTAGGGGCCAGAAATCATCCGCCAACGAAACCCCACCCCGGGGTTCCGCCGAGAAAAGCCCCTTAAAAAAGGAGTAAATATGGGCCCTAATCTCATCCGGGTGCTCCAGAAGGGTGTCCCCTTCCCAGAGGCACGGGATGGAGCACTTCCTACACCATCCATTAGCGATTGCCTGGAAGTAAGCGTATTAGAATCGCCTTGAAGGAGCCACTTTTGCCCGCCCCCCCAGCGTTGCCAAGCCAACTCCTCCCCCTTGAAGATCTCCATTGGGGAGGCTTCACGGGAGTACCGCCGCAGCCAATCTTCGTCCGACGGACTGACTGAATCAGCAGTCGCGTCAAGGGCCTTAATCTGGTCCAAAAGAGCCCCTTTGCGGGCCCTCAGGGCAGCTCCAAGGTTGGCGCCCCAGCCCCTCATAAACCGGCGAGTGGTTTTAGAGCAGTGGTGCCAAATGTCAGTGGCACGGAATACTCTAGGTGGGCTATGTGATGCCTGCACCCACCGATCCTGAACCATCTCGATGAACCCCGGCTGCAGAAGCCAAGAAGGTTCGAAGTGGAAACATCTAGACCTCGGTGGAGACCCTTCCCCTGACGCAAACAACAGGGGGACGTGGTCGGAACCAATCCGAGTGACCGCCCGCGGTGAACACAGTGGGAACATAACCTCCCACTGTACTGACACGAGGACCCGATCCAGCACACTCCGGATAGGGTCCACCTGATTATTGGTCCATGTGAACCTAGCCCCTACCCGGGCTATCTCATGTAGGGACATCTCTGTTATGGCATCATTGAACATGCGCATACGCCGCCGATCGATGTTGTGCGAGCTTTTGTCTGCTTCCTGTCTGATAAGGTTGAAATCACCCGCCACCAGTACTGGGGTCGTGCAACATTCAACCTTATCCTGAAGCTTGGCTAGGAACGCCGTCGACCGCCCATGATCAGCCGGGCCATAGACAATGATCACCTCCCAACTACGGTTCACACGTCGGTCGGTGATGGACATGCTAAGGAAAAATTCCCCGCGGTCCATATCCTCAACTGAAAAGAAATCCTCCCTGACCCCCAGGAGAATTCCTCCAGACAACCCAGACGCCGGCAACCATTGCCATGCAAACGGGTGGCGAGAAAGCCCTTGTAACTCCTGAAGGAGAAGTCCTGACGAATCGTCTCCTGAAGACCTACTATGTCAATATCTTCCTGCCGGATGTAGTCAACAAGTTGGCGTCGATGGCCCAGGTTGCCGAAGCCCCTAATGTTCCAACATAGGAGCTTCATATGGGAACACCACCAGAGTCACTAGGCCCCTCAAATGGGGCCGAGCTAGCCCTCCCGCCCAAGGTGGGAGTGGACGATTGCTTCGACGGGCGGCCGCGACGCCCCCTCTTAATGGGTGCATCGCCAGCCATGTCTGTGCTAACGCCTTGGACTACCATCGTCTGTTCAGAGGGATGGAGTCACGTAGGCGGCCTTCCCCGCAGGGCCCTCCCTACTGGAGGGCCACTTGAGGTGACAGCCGAGAAGACGGCCGGCACAAGCTTGATCTAGCTCCGGGCTCTCTATGCCCAGAGCCAGATAGGGCCGAGTCATCCATAGCCCGTTACTTAGCGCGAGCCCGGGCCTCAGCCAGTGCACCATCGGGCCACTCTTTGGCACAAATGGCCGAGATCTGCTCAAGTCGGGGACCCTTCTCACCCCAAAACACAATATCGCAATTCGAAGCCACGTCACCAAGGTGTGCCAACGGCACCGAGTCGAGAACCACAAAAAGAGAACCGGAATAGGAAGGTACCGAGGGACCAGAGGGCGGGGGAGGAGTCGTACCTGGAGTGAGGTCGCGTGCCGCCGCACGCATGGCCGCCATCTCTGGGACCATCGGAACCCGGCCATCCGGAAGGGTCCGTGACCGGCAGAGACAGGCGCTCTACCTTGACGCCACCGCTGGAGAAGGCACCCCCCGAGTGTCGGGGCTGGTCACGGGGAGGTCGGAGTTGACCGTGACCACCCTCACTCCCGGTGGTGGCGACGAAGCGGCCATGCCCACCCCCAAGCGTGGCGGCGGCGGTGTAGCAGGAACCATGGCCGGGGACCCCACCACTGGCGATGGTGGAGTCCCAGGCGAGCGAGAATAGCATACCACCCTGGGAGAGCGCGGGGAGGATGATGGGCACACATCCATCCCTACACTGTCAGTATCGTCCTCCAGATCGAAGGCCATCGAAGGATCCGGCGAGGAGGGCCTCCCCACCACAGGAGGCGGCATCGCCAGACCAGCCCCAGTGAGAGCGAGAGAGGCAGCCTTGGGGGGCCCCGACCCCGCCCCATCCACGTGAGCCGGGCTCCGCCTGGGAGAGTCCTGTGCCGAAGGGACGTCATCCTCCTCAGAGGAAGTCTAATTAGAGCCCTCCGTGCCCCCGTCGTGTTGGTCGTCGGAAGAAGCCGGAGGTGGGGGGGGCGGGATCACGCCCGACCGGCTCTCGAGCTCCTCCAGATCAACCTCGTAGGTGAGACGCCTGTCCTTCTTGCCAAAGTAGAAGATCAAGGAAAGGCCGTCCACCTCGGCCGGCATCGGGCATAGCACCTCAATACGGGTCGGCCCATCTGAAGGAAATATGCCCTAGAGGCAATAATAAAGTTATTATTTATTTCCTCATATCATGATAAATGTTTATTATTCATGCTAGAATTGTATTAACCGGAAACATAATACATGTGCGAATACATAGACAAACTTAACGTCACTAGTATGCCTCTACTTGACTAGCTCATTAATCAAAGATGGTTGTGTTTCCTAACCATAGACATGTGTTGTCATTTGATTAACGGGATCACATCATTAGAAGAATGATGTGATTGACTTGACCCATTCCGTTAGCTTAGCATTTGATCGTTTAGTATGTTGTTATTGCTTTCTTCATGACTTATACAAAGTTCCTACAACTATGAGATTATGCAACTCCCATTTATCGGAGGAACACTTTGTGTGCTACCAAACGTCACAACGTAACTGGGTGATTATAAAGGAGCTCTACAGGTGTCTCCAATGGTACATGTTGAGTTGGCGTATTTCGAGATTAGGTTTTGTCACTACGATTGTCGGAGAGGTATCTCTGGGCCCTCTCGGTAATGCACATCACTATAAGCCTTGCAAGCAATGTAGCTAATGAGTTAGATACGGAATGATGCATTACATAACGAGTAAAGATACTTGCCGGTAACGAGATTGAACTAGGTATTGGATACCGACGATCGAATCTCGGGCAAGTAACATACCGATGACAAAGGGAACAACGTATGTTGTTATGCGGTTTGACCGATAAAGATCTTCGTAGAATATGTAGGGGCCAATATGAACATCCAGGTTCCGCTATTGGTTATTGACCAGAAATAGTTCTAGGTCATGTCTACATAGTTCCCGAACCCGTTGGGTCCGCACGCTTAACATTACGATGATAGTTATATTATGAGTTTATAGTTTTTGATGTACCTAAGGTTGTTCGGAGTCCCGGATGTGATCACGGACATGACGAGGAGTCTCGAAATGGTCGAGACATAAAGATTGATATATTGGAAGCCTATATTTGGATGTCGGAATCGTTTCGGGTGAAATCGGGATTTTACCGGAGTACCGAGGGGTTACCGAAACCCCCTCGGGGGTTAATGGGCCTACATGGGCCCTAAGGGAGAAGAGGAGGGCCGGCCAGGGCAGGCCGCGCGCCCCCTCCCCCCTAGTCCGAATAGGACAAGGAAGGGGGGGCCTTTCCTCTTTCCCCCTTTCCCCTTCCTTCTCCAACAAGGCAAGAGGGGGGAGTCCTACTCTCGGTGGGAGTAGGACTCCTCCAGGCGCACCCCTAGGGCCGACCGCACCTCCCCCCTCCCTCCTTTATATACGGGGGCAGGGGGGCACCCCATGACACACAAGTTGATCTTATTGATCGTTCCTTAGCCGTGTGCGGTGCCCCCTTCCACCATATTCCACCTCGGTCATATCGTTGCGGTGCTTAGGCGAAGCCCTACGTCGGTAGAACATCATCATCGTCACCACGTCGTCGTGCTGACGGAACTCATCCCCGACACCCTGCTGGATCGGAGTCTGGGGATCGTCATCGAGCTGAACGTGTGCTGAACTCGGAGGTGTCGTACGTTCGGTACTTGGATCGGTCGGATCGTGAAGACGTACGACTACATCAACCGTGTTGTTCTAACACTTCCGCTTTTGGTCTACGAGGGTATGTGTACAACACTCTCCCCTCTCGTTGCTATGCATCACCATGATCCTTGCATGTGCGTAGGATTTTTTTTGAAATTACTACGTTCCCCAACAGTGGCATCCGAGCCAGGTTTTAAGCGTAGATGTCATATGCACGAGTAGAACACAAGTGAGTTGTGGGCGATACAAGTCATACTGCTTACCAGCATGTCATACTTTGGTTCAGCGGTATTGTGAGATGAAGCGGCCCGGACCGACATTACGCGTATGCTTACGCGAGACTGGTTTCACCGTTACGAGCACTCGTGCTTAAAGGTGACTGGCGGGTGCCTGTCTCTCTCACTTTAGTTGAACCGAGTGTGGCTACGCCCGGTCCTTGCGAAGGTTAAAACAGCACTAACTTGACGAACTATCGTTGTGGTTTTGATGCGTAGGTAAGAATGGTTCTTGCTTAGCCCGTAGCAGCCACGTAAAATTTGCAACAACAAAGTAGAGGACGTCTAACTTGTTTTTGCAGGGCATGTTGTGATGTGATATGGTCAAGACATGATGCTATATTTTATTGTATGAGATGATCATGTTTTGTAACCGAAGTTATCGGCAACTGGCAGGAGCCATATGGTTGTCGCTTTATTGTATGAAATGCAAACGCCCTGTAATTGCTTTACTTTATCACTAAGCGGTAGCGATAGTCGTAGAAGCAATAGATGGCGTAAACGACAACGATGCTACGATGGAGATCAAGGTGTCGCGCCGGTGACAATGGTGATCACGACGGTGCTTCGGAAATGGATATCACAAGCACAAGATGATGATGGCCATATCATATCACTTATATTGATTGCATGTGATGTTTATCCTTTATGCATCTTATCTTGCTTTGATTGACGGTAGCATTTTAAGATGATCTCTCACTAAATTATCAAGAGGTGTTCTCCCTGAGTATGCACCGTTGTGAAATTTCTTCGTGCTGAGACACCACGTGATGATCGGGTGTGATAGGCTCTACGTTCAAATACAACGGGTGCAAAACAGTTGCACACGCGGAATATTCAAGTTAAACTTGACGAGCCTAGCATATACAGATATGGCCTCGGAACACGGAGACCGAAAGGTCGAACGTGAATCATATAGTAGATATGATCAACATAGTGATGTTCACCATTGAAACTACTCCATCTCACGTGATGATCGGACATGGTTTAGTTGATTTGGGTCACGTGATCACTTAGATGACTAGAGAGATGTCTGTCTAAGTGGGAGTTCTTAAGTAATATGATTAATTGAACTTAAATTTATCATGAACTTAGTACCTGATAGTATTTTGCTTGTCTATGTTTGTTGTAGATAGATGGCTCGTGTTGTTGTTCCGTTGAATTTTAATGCGTTCCTTGAGAAAGCTAAGTTGAAAGATGATGGTAGCAATTACGTGGACTGGGTCTGTAACCTGAGGATTATCCTCATTGTTGCACATAAGAACTACGTCCTGGAAGCACCGATGGGTGCCAGGCCTGCTGCAGATGCAACTGACGACGTTAAGAACGTCTGGCAGAGCAAAGCTGATGACTACTCGATAGTTCAGTGTGGCATGCTTTACGGCTTGGAACCGGGTCTTCAATGGCGTTTTGAACGTCATGGAGCATATGAGATGTTCCAGGAGTTGAAGTTAATATTTCAAGCAAATGCCCGGATTGAGAGATATGAAATCTCCAATAAGTTCTATAACTGTAAGATGGAGGAGAATAGTTCTGTCAGTGAACACATACTCAAAAATGTCTGGGTATAATAATCACTTGATTCAACTGGGAGTTAATCTTCCTGATGATAGTGTCATTGACAGAATTCTTCAATCACTGCCACCAAGCTACAAGAGCTTCGTGATGAACTATAATATGCAAGGGATGGACAAGACTATTCCCGAGCTCTTCGCAATGCTAAAGGCTGCGGAGGTAGAAATCAAGAAGGAGGATCAAGTGATGATGGTCAATAAGACCACCAGTTTCAAGAAAAGGGGCAAAGGGAAGAAGAAGGGGAACTTCAAGAAGAACAACAAACAAGTTGCTGCTCAAGAGAAGAAACCCAAGTCTGGACCTAAGCCTGAGACTGAGTGTTTCTACTTCAAGCAGACTGGACACTGGAAGCGGAACTGCCCCAAGTATTTGGCGGATAAGAAGGATGGCAAAGTGAACAAAGGTATATGTGATATACATGTTATTGATGTGTACCTTACTAATGCTCGTAGTAGCACCTGGGTATTTGATACTGGTTCTGTTGCTAATATTTGCAACTCGAAACAGGGACTATGGATTAAGTGAAGATTGGCTAAGGACGAGGTGACGATGCACGTGGGAAATGGTTCCAAAGTCGATGTGATCGCGGTCGGCACGCTACCTCTACATCTACCATCGGGATTAGTTTTAGACGTAAATAATTGTTATTTGGTTTCAGCATGAACATTATATCTGGATCTTGTTTGATGCGAGACGGTTATTCATTTAAATCAGAGAATAATGGTTGTTCTATTTATATGAGTAATATCTTTTATGGTCATGCACCCTTGAAGAGTGGTCTATTTTTATTGAATCTCGATAGTAGTGATACACATTCATAATGTTGAAGCCAAAAGATGCAGAGTTGATAATGATAGTGCAACTTATTTGTGGCACTGCCGTTTAGGTCATATCGGTGTAAAGCGCATGAAGAAACTCCATACTGATGGACTTCTGGAATCACTTGATTATGAATCACTTGGTACTTGTGAACCGTGCCTCATGGGCAAGATGACTAAAACGCCGTTCTCCGGAACTATGGAGCGAGCAACTGATTTATTGGAAATCATACATACTCATGTATGTGGCCCAATGAATATTGAAGCTCGCGGCGGGTATCGTTATTTTCTCACCTTCACACATGATTTGAGCAGATACGGGTATATCTACTTGATGAAACACAAGTCTGAAACATTTGAAAAGTTCAAAGAATTTCAGAGTGAAGTGGAAAATCATCGTAACAAGAAAATTAAATTTCTACGATCTGATCGTGGAGGAGAATATTTGAGTTACGAGTTTGGTCTACATTTGAAACAATGCGGAATAGTTTCGCAACTCACGCCACCCGGAACACCACAACGAAATGGTGTGTCTGAACGTCGTAGTCATACTTTATTAGATATGGTGCGATCTATGATGTCTCTTACTAATTTACCGCTATCGTTTTGGGGTTATGCTTTAGAGACGGCCGCATTCACGTTAAATAGGGCACCATCAAAATCCGTTGAGACGACGCCTTATGAACTGTGGTTTGGCAAGAAACCAAAGTTGTCGTTTCTTAAAGTTTGGGGCTGCCATGCTTATGTGAAGAAACTTCAACCAGATAAGCTCGAACCCAAATCGGAGAAATGTGTCTTCATAGGATCCCCAAAAGAGACTATTGGGTACACCTTCTATCACAGATCTGAAGGCAAGATTTTCGTTGCTAAATTTGGATCCTTTCTAGAGAAGGAGTTTCTCTCGAAAGAAGTGAGTGGGAGGAAAGTAGAACTTGATGAGGTAATTGTACCTGCTCCCTTATTGTAAAGTAGTTCATCACAAGAACCGGTTCCTGTGACAACTACACCAATAAGTGAGGAAGCTAATGATATTGATCATGAAACTTCAGATCAAGTTACTACTGAACCTCGTAGGTCTACCAGAGTAAGATCCGCACCAGAGTGGTACGGTAATCCTATTCTGGAAGTCATGTTACTTGACCATGGCGAACCTACGAACTATGAGGAAGCGATGATGAGCCCAGATTCCACGAAATGGCTTGACGCCATGAAATCTGAGATGGGATCCATGTATGAGAACAAAGTATGGACTTTGGTTGACTTGCCCGATGATCGGCAAGCCATCGAGAATAAATGGATTCTCAAGAAGAATACTGGCGCTGATGGTAATATAACTGTCTACAAAGCTCGACTTGTTGCGAAAGGTTTTCGACAAGTTCAAGGAGTTGACTACGATGAGACTTTCTCACCCGTAGTGATGCTTAAGTCTGTCCGAATCATGTTAGTAATTGCCGCATTTTATGATTATGAAATTTGGCAAATGGATGTCAAAACTGCATTCCTGAATGGATTTTTGGAAGAAGAGTTGTATATGATGCAACCGGAAGGTTTTGTCGATCCAAAAGGTGCTAACAAAGTGTGCAAGCTCCAACGTTCAATTTATGGACTGGTGCAAGCATCTCGGAGTTGGAATAAATGCTTTGATAGTGTGATCAAAGGATATGGTTTTATACAGACTTTTGGAGAAGCCTGTATTTACAAGAAAGTGAGTGGGAGCTCTGTAGCATTTCTGATATTATATTTAGATGACATATTGTTAATTGGAAATGATATAGAATTTCTGGATAGCATAAAGGGATACTTGAATAAAAGTTTTTCAATGAAAGACCTCGGTGAAGCTGCTTACATATTGGGCATCAAGATCTATAGAGATAGATCAAGACGCTTAATTGGACTTTCACAAAGCACATACCTTGATAAAGTTTTGAAAAAGTTCAAAATGGATTAGGCAAAGAAAGGGTTCTTGCCTGTATTACAAGGTGTGAAGTTGAGTCGGACTCAATGCCCGACCACAGCAGAACATAGAGAGAAAATGAAAGATGTTCCCTATGCTTCAGCCATAGGCTCTATCATGTATGCAATGCTGTGTACCAGACCTGACATATGCTTAGCAATAAGCTTGGCAGGTAGGTACCAAAGTAATACAGGAGTGGATCACTGGACAGCGGTCAAGAATATCCTAAAATACCTGAAAAGGACTAAGGATATGTTTCTCGTTTATGGAGGTGACAAAGAGCTAGTCGTAAATGGTTACGTCGATGCAAGCTTTGACATTGATCCGGATGATTCTAAATCGCAAACCGGATACGTGTTTTTATTAAACGGCGGAGCTGTAAGTTGGTGCAGTTCTAAACAAAGCATCATGGTGGGATCTACATGCGAAGCGGAGTACATAGCTGCTTCGGAAGCAGCAAATGAAGGAGTCTGGATGAAGGAGTTCATTTCTGATCTAGGTGTCATACCTAGTGCATCGGGACCAATGAAGATCTTCTGTGACAATACTGGTGCAATTGCCTTAGCAAAGGAATCCAGATTTCACAAGAGGACCAAGCACATCAAGAGACGCTTCAGTTCCATCTGGGACCAAGTCTAGGTGGGAGACATAGAGATTTGCAAGATACATACGGATCTGAATGTTGCAGACTCGTTGACTAAGCCTCTTCCACGAGCAAAACATGATCAGCACCAAGACTCCATGGGTGTTAGAATCATTATTGACTCTAGTGCAAGTGGGAGACTGAAGGAAAATGCCCTAGAGGCAATAATAAAGTTATTATTTATTTCCTCATATCATGATAAATGTTTATTATTCATGCTAGAATTGTATTAATCGGAAACATAATACATGTGTGAATACATAGACAAACTTAACGTCACTAGTATGCCTCTACTTGACTAGCTCATTAATCAAAGATGGTTGTGTTTCCTAACCATAGACATGTGTTGTCATTTGATTAACGGGATCACATCATTAGAAGAATGATGTGATTGACTTGACCCATTCCGTTAGCTTAGCATTTGATTGTTTAGTATGTTGCTATTGCTTTCTTCATGACTTATACAAAGTTCCTACAACTATGAGATTATGCAACTCCCGTTTACCGGAGGAACACTTTGTGTGCTACCAAACGTCACAACGTAACTGGCTGATTATAAAGGAGCTCTACATGTGTCTCCAATGGTACATGTTGAGTTGGCGTATTTTGAGATTAGGTTTTGTCACTCCGATTGTCGGAGAGGTATCTCTGGGCCCTCTCGGTAATGCACATCACTATAAGCCTTGCAAGCAATGTAGCTAATGAGTTAGTTACGGAATGATGCATTATGTAACAAGTAAAGAGACTTGCCGGTAACGAGATTGAACTAGGTATTGGATACCGACGATCGAATCTCGGGCAAGTAACATACCGATGACAAAGGGAACAACGTATGTTGTTATGCGGTTTGACCGATAAAGATCTTCATAGAATATGTCGGAGCCAATATGAACATCTAGGTTCCGCTATTGGTTATTGACCGGAAGCAGTTCTAGGTCATGTCTACATAGTTCTCGAACCCGTAGGGTCCGCACGCTTAACCTTACGATGACAGTTATATTATGAGTTTATAGTTTTTGATGTACCGAAGGTTGTTCGGAGTCCTGGATGTGATCACGGACATGACGAGGAGTCTCGAAATGGTCGAGACATAAAGATTGATATATTGGAAGCCTATATTTGGATGTCGGAATCGTTCCGGGTGAAATCGGGATTTTATCGGAGTACCGGGGGGTTACCGGAACCCCCCCCGGGGGTTAATGGGCCTACATGGGCCCTAAGGAGAAGAGGAGGACCGGCCAGGGCAGGCCGCGTGCCCCCTCCCCCCAGTCCGAATAGGACAAGGAAGGGGGGCGGCGCCCCCCTTTCCTCTTTCGCCCTTTCCCCTTCTTTCTCCAACAAGGCAAAAGGGGGGAGTCCTACTCCCGGTGGGAGTAGGACTCCTCCAGGCACACCCCTAGGGTCGGCCGCACCTCCCCCCTCCCTCCTTTATATACGGGGGCAGGGGGCGCCCCATGACACACAAGTTGATCTTTGTGATCGTTCCTTAGCCGTGTGCGGTGCCCCCTTCCACCATATTCCACCTCGGTCATATCGTTGCGGTGCTTAGGCGAAGCCCTGCGGCGGTAGAACATCATCATCGTCACCACGCCGTCATGCTAACGGAACTCATCCCCTACACTCTGCTGGATCGGAGTCCGAGGATCGTCATCGAGCTGAACGTGTGCTGAACTCGGAGGTGCCGTACGTTCGGTACTTGGATAGGTCGGATCGTGAAGACGTACGACTACATCAACCACGTTGTTCTAACGCTTCCACTTTTGGTCTACGAGGGTACATGGACAACACTCTCCCCTCTCGTTGCTATGCATCACCATGATCCTTGCGTGTGCGTAGGATTTTTTTTGAAATTACTACGTTCCCCAACACCATCTCCCTCCAGGGAGGCGAGATCCACGGACACGAGCTTGCCCACCGGCTCCAAGACTGCCTTGAGAATATGCTCAAGCTTGCCCCCTCTAGGGGCGAGCCTGCTTCCCTTTGGAAGCCCATATACCAGCACCCATACCGGGGTGAGCGGTGGAACCGAATCCAGTTCTGCGATGGCCTCCTTGACGGAGATGAGGAACTTGTCGATCCGGAGCATTAAAAAAATGGCACCCCCAGCCGACGCGCGGGGCCAGCCACATGGTACACTCAGCTGCCGCCACATGTCATGTTAGCCGCATCCGTGGGAGCATTTGTTTGGATAACACTTTGTTTCATCTGACTTATCTCATGCATCGCATCAGTCGCCTTGTCTGTTTGGTGTGCGTATACATCTTCACAGGTCCCTTTCACTGGATGATTCTTCGTCGTCTTTGTTTGCCTGCCGTTCCCCAAGTTCTCTCTCCCTCGCCTCCCTATCTATCTCTACTCACTTTCTACCTCCACGCTCCGACCAAATCAGGAAAACACCAGCTAGCTGGCGTAACCGGTGTTGCATGCCTCTTCCTCCTCTTCGCAGCTGCAAGATGAATTTGCTGCTCTAGGCCACACCGCTCGCCACCGGTGTCAAAGATGGCAGCGCTCGTATGTTGTAGCCGGGCTGCAGCAACCTCCCCCTGACTTGGAGAATCACCGTCGTTGTATCCCTCGTCGCAACAACCACATTGCTGCAAGCCTCCTCCCTCAAGCTTGTCGCTGATCCCAGGCTAAAATGCTACCGCTGTTGCGTTGGAGAAATAAGGGGAACTACAATGCTTCAAGGTTGCGCGCACCATCACAGCAACATTAGTCGTGCTGCAAGGCAACGTCGTCGCCATGCACTGAGCTGCAACCCTTGTTTTGCAGTAGCCGTTGTGGCATCGCCATGTTGCAAGGCCACCTTCAACACCATTGTTGCTTTGCAGCATTCGTCATTGCGCTGTCGTGCTACAAGTGCATCATCGTCATTGCCCCTGATGTTGAATCATGTTTGCAGCAACCACCGTCGTGTGGCCGTGTTCAGAAGAGTTAGGGTGTGCATTCGGTTTGACTCGGTTCGGTTTATATTGTTTTTGGTTTATAGGTTTTTATACTTCGGTTTATATGGTTTTATACATATATACGGTTCGGTTTCGGTAATAACCATTTATTTTTGGTTCGGTTTTGGTAATAACGAACATAACCAAAGTTTACGCGAACTTTTGAATGACACATGATTTTTTGGTCAGATGATTCGGTCTATGTATGTAGGTTAGATGTTTCTTGTGATGTATGAGAACTAAGAACTGTGTATGTAGATTAGATCATTAGAATTTAGATGGCAGAAGACATGATTTGGTCCATGGGATATGTATGTACGTACGGCCGATGGTGCACTAGCGTAGTTTTTTTTCTTTGAGTGCAAGTACTAAGTACTACTAGTAGAATGCCCGTGCGTTGCTACGGGCCTTTAATATTTTTTTAAGTATCCATACTTAACCATCAGGGGTTTTGGTATAAGATATACTCCAATGAGGCCCCTATATATATTACTACAAGTGATGATGGTTTTTTAGCAGAAAAAATACTGATAACCCACACATGCAGTCGTGAGTCCTCCAAAGAGTGGATCCATGCCCATGTATGAGTCCAACACCTAGTTTCACACCAAGTGATCTCCTGTAATATAATACTCTTTTGACCCACGTATGGGTATTGAAAGCACAAGTGCTCCCTCGGTGATTTTGGTAATTAATGTCAACACATCTTTTGTTGGACTAATGCTTTTACCTAGTATGTTCCAGATAATTTCAACAATGGAGTGGCATGGACTAGAGGATGTGGAACCCCTTCAAGATGTTAAGGACAAAGGATTGGCTCAAGCTCAAAGCACAAGACTCTGCATTTTACTTTTAGTGATCCAAGATCACATTGAGTCCATAGGAAAGCCAATACTATTAAGAGGGGATGAGGTGTTGATTAATGGCTTGCTTGCTCAAAGTGCTTAGTGATATGCTCCAAAGCCCTCAACTACTTTCTCACATCCACAGATGACCCAAACCAAAAGCCAAACTCTGCCCCACCGAAACCATCTATCTGGCGCCACCGAGTTCAGATGTCATAGCCACTGCCAGAAACCCTAGTCTTTTCGGTCTCACCGATAGGTATCTCGGTCTCACCGAGATGGGATTGTAATATCTCTGTGTATGTCCATTACCAAAATCGGTCTCACCGAGTTTGTGGAATCGGTCCTACCAAGATTACAATGCAAACTCTCTGTTCCTCTTCGTAACATTTCGGTCTAACCGAGATGAGCAAATTGGTCCAACCGAGTTTGCCTAACCAACCGTCTGTGTGTCTGTTACCAAAATCGGTCTCACCGAGTTTGTGTAATCGGTCTCACCGAGATTATGTTATGCCCTAACCCTAGCCATATAGATCCCACTGAGATGGCATGTCGGTCCCACCGAAAATCCTAACGGTCACATTATTTCCTAAATCGGTCCGACCGAGTTTAACGATTCGGTCCCACCGAGTTTGGTAAGTTGTGTGTAACGGTTAGATTTTGTGTGGAGGCTATATATACCCCTCCACCCACTCTTCATTCATGGAGAGAGCCATCAGAACGTGCCTACACTTCCAGCATTCATTTTTTGAGAGAGAATCACCTACACTTGTGTTGAGATCAAGATCTTCCATTCCTACCACATAAATCTTGGTCTCTAGCCTTCCCCAAGTTGCTTTCCACTCAAATCTTCTTTCCACCAAATCCAAATCCCGTGAGAGAGAGTTGAGTGTTGGGGAGACTATCATTTGAAGCACAAGAGCAAGGAGTTCATCATCAACACACCATTTGTTACTTCTTTGAGAGTGGTGTCTCCTAGATTGGCTAGGTGTCACTTGGGAGCCTCCGTCAAGATTGTGGAGTTGAACCAAGGAGTTTGTAAGGGCAAGGAGATCACCTACTTTGTGAAGATCTACCCTAGTGAGGCAAGTCCTTCGTAGGCGATGGCCATGGTGGGATAGAGAAGGTTGCTTCTTCATGGACCCTTCATGGGTGGAGCCCTCCATGGACTCGCGCAACCGTTACCCTTCGTGGGTTGAAGTCTCCATCAACGTGGATGTACGATAGCACCACCTATCGGAACCACGGCTCAAAAATCTCTGTGTCTGCAAATTGCATTTGCACACTCCAATCCCATCCCTTTACATTCTTGCAATTTGCATGCTTTACTTTCCGCTGCTCATATACTCTTTGCATGCTTGCTTGATATGTATTGTGAATGTTAAACTTGTGCCAAAACTCTACTTCAACTTAAAAAAATTAAAAACTGCAACTTTTCTTGCTTAGAGTCTATTCACCCCCCTCTAGACACCTCTTCTCGATCCTTTCAATTGGTATCAGAGCTTTGGTCTCTATTGCTTTGGTTTAAACACCATTGGAGGAAGATGGATGAGTCTACTTTGGGGAGTCTTAGACATAGAGTGCCTATACTTGATGGAGAGTACTTTCATGAGTGGAAAAATGAGATGCTTGTGATTTTCAATGAATATTATTTGAACAAGTACATTACTAGCCCTTGTGCACCTCATATTGATCCTATGCATCCTACCCTTGATGAGTCAATTGACATGATTCGCAATCTTAGAACTATTGATCTTATCACTAGAGGTTTGCCTAGAAACTTGATAGCTTGCTTGCCTACTCTTAAGTGTGCCTACACCATATGGAAATTTCTTGAGGAATGTTTTCCAAATTATTCCTTGAAAAATCTAGATGAAATTCTCCATAAGTCTATTGCCTTGAGTAAGATGAATTCCAATGAGCCTGAGTTTGGTGATTGTCTATTTGAGCTTACAAATCTTATGCGTGCCAAAGGAGATGTTGGAATTATTAGTGATATTATTTTCGAAGCTATTAAAATTCATAAAGAAGATCATTGTCAAACTCATTCTAATGAATCACCCTCTCTAGGAATTGATCCATCACATGACGATGTTGAACATGGATACTATGATGAGGATGATGATAGTGACTTTGATCTTGATGATGCAATGAGACACTTTGGTCTTATGGCAAATCTTCGGGGATACATGGCGGGAGGAAAGGAATGGGTTCTTGATAGTGGATGTACCAATCACATGACCGGAGATAAAGATATGTTTCGTGAGCTTGCTGAAAACGACGGCCCTCGAAAGTATGTCACTTTTGGTGATAACTCAAAGGGTAAGGTGGTTGGCCTCGATAAGGTGGCCATCTCACATGATAGCTCTATACAAAATGTCATGCTTGTTGAATCTCTTGGGTACAATTTACTTTCAGTATCTAGACTTGCTGATTTCCATTTCAGTGTCCTATTTACTGAAGTAGATTGCCAAGTGTTTCAAAGAGACACTCATAAAATGGTCTTTATCGGTATACATAGAGGTGATCTTTACATTGTTGATTTCACCAAAAAGGCCCAACCCAGAACTTGCTTAATTGCTAAATCCTCTAAAGGCTGGTTATAGCATAGACGGTTAGGTCATGTTGGCATGCGAAACCTTGACAAGCTTATTAAAGGAAATCCTATCCTTGGCGTTAACGATGTCATATTTGATAAGGATAGACTTTGCAGCGCTTGTCAAGCAGGTAAACAGGTTAGAGGAAGGCATCCCGTGAAGAACATCATGACCACATGGAGGCTGCTCGAGCTACTTCACATGGATCTCTTTGGTCCCAATGCTTACAAAAGTCTCGGTGAAAATTCTTTTGGTCTAGTTATAGTTGATGATTTTTCAAGATTTACGTGGGTGTTCTTTCTCGATAATAAATCGCAGGTCCAAAAGATCTTCAAAAACTTCACTAGGAAGGCCCAAAATCAATTTGAAGTGAAGATCAAGAAGGTTCGCAACGACAATGGAATGGAGTTCAAGAACGCAAATGTGGACACATTTATTGATTTCACATGAGTTCTCGGCTACGTACACACCTCAACAAAATGGAGTTGTTGAGAGCAAGAACCGAACACTCATCGAAATGGCGAGAACGATGCTTGATGAGTACAAGACGCCAAAGCACTTTTGGGCGGAAGCGGTTGAGACAGCTTGTCATGCAACAAATCGATTATATCTTCACAAGCTACTCGGCAAGACGGCATACGAGCTACTCACCGGTAACAAACCCCAAGTTGGATACTTATGAGTATTCGGCTCAAAGTGCTACATTCTTGATAAGCACCGTCGTTCTAAATTTGCTCCTAAGTCTCATGAAGGTTTCCTACTTGGTTATGGCTCAAACGCTCACACTTACCGTTTCTACAATAATTTCACCCGGAAGGTTGAAGAGACAGTAGATGTGAAGTTTGATGAATCTAACGGCTCGCAAGTAGAGCAATTGCCAATTGATGTAGGAGACAAAGACCCTTCGGAAGCAATCCAAGACTTGTCTATTGGCAAGATTCGTCCAACAGAGGTGAAGGAGAGTACCTCGTCTGTCCAAGTGGAAGCTTCTACCTCATGACAAGGTGAACCAAGAGTTGATACGGAAGCATCCACAAGTGGGACACACCAAGATGAAGAAAACGAGGAAGTACACCAAGATGAACATCAACAACCTCCTTCTCCACCACGACAAGAGAACGACAACGTCAACAATGAAGAAGGCCAAGAAGAAGAACAATATGAAGAAGATGTTCCACCAAGATCCAAGCAAAAGCTTTCACGAGTTCGACCAAGAGTTGCTAAAGACCATCCCGTCGAGCAAATCTACAATGATATCCAAACCGGGAGAATCACTCGCTCTAAAACTCGTTTAGCTAACTTTTGTGAACATTATTCATTCATTTCTAGCATTGAACCTATGAAGGTTGAAGAAGCTTTGGAAGATCCGGATTGGATAAACGCCATGCACGAAGAACTACACAACTTTGAGAGAAACCAAGTGTGGACATTGGTTGAGAAGCCCGACAACAACCACAACATCATCGGTACCAAATGGGTGTTTTGCAACAAGCAAGATGAAGATGGACAACTAGTTCGCAACAAAGAACGTCTTGTTGCCCAAGGCTACACTCAAGTCGAAGGTATGGACTATGGTGAGACATATTCCCCCGTTGCCAGACTTGAGTCCATTCGCATCTTACTTGCCTATGCTAATCACCATGATACCACCTTGTACCAAATGGACATTAAAAGTGCTTTTCTAAATGGTGAAATAGAGGAGGAAGTTTATGTTAAGCAACCTCCTAGTTTTGTTAATCCTAAGAAACCTAATCATGTTTACAAACTTCACAAAGCTCTTTATGGTCTTAAACAAGCTCCTAGAGCGTGGCACAAATGATTGACCAAGTTCCTTATTGAAAAAGGCTTTGAAATTGGAAAAACTGATTCTACTCTTTTTACTAAACGGGTTAATGGAGAACTATTTGTGTGCCAAATCTATGTTGATGATATTATATTTGGTTCGACTAACTGTCACTTTAGTGAAAAGTTTGGAAAGCTAATGTCGGAGAAGTTTGAGATGTCGATGATGAGTGAGCTCAAATTCTTTCTTGGTTTGCAAATCAAACAAACTAAGGAAGGTACCTTTGTCTCTCAAACAAAGTATACCAAGGACTTATTCAAGAAGTTCAATATGCAAGAATTCAAAGGTATGACTACACCCATGCCTACTAGTGGACATCTTGATTTGACCAAAGATGGTGAACCAGTTGATCAAAAGGTTTACCACGCCATGATTGGTTCTTTGTTATATCTATGTGCTTAACGTCCCGATATTATGCTAAGTGTGTGCATGTGTGCACGATATCAAGCCGTCCCTAAAGAATGTCATCTTAAGGCTGTGAAAAGGATAGTGAGATATTTAATCCACACACCAAATTTTGGCATTTGGTATCCAAAGAGGGCCTCTTTTAATCTTGTTGGCTACTCCGACTCGTACTATGCTGGTGACAAGGTTGATAGAAAGTCCACTTCGGGTACTTGTCAATTTCTTGGTAGATCTCTTGTGTCTTGGTCCTCCAAGAAACAAAACTCGGTATCCTTATCCACCGCCGAAGCGGAATACATTGCCGCGGGTTCATGTTGTGCTCAGTTACTTTGGATGACCCAAACTCTTAGAGATTATGGGATATATGTGAAACATGTTCCATTGCTTTGTGACAACGAAAGTGCTATCAAGATTGCTCACAATCCCGTGCAACACTCTCGAACTAAACATATTGAAGTTCGTCATCATTTCATTCGAGATCACATTGCTATGGGTGACATTAATCTTAAGCATGTTCGTACCAACAAGCAATTGGCAGATATATTCACTAAACCAATTGATGAGAAAGTGTTTTGCAGGTTAAGAGGTGAATTGAACATCATTGATGCTTCAAACTTGGAGTAGGAACTTGATACGTCTCCAACGTATCTATAATTTTTTATTGTTCCATGCTATTATATTACCCGTTTTGGATGTTTATGGGCTTTACTTTACACATTTATATCATTTTTGGGACTAACCTACTAACCGGAGGCCCAGCCCGAATTCCTGTTCCCAATAACTCCAGCGATCGCTGGAGTTACAGCGCCGTGGTCAGAAACGGTCGATCAGTTTTTGAGCGATTATCGGGTGCCATTCAAACCAATGACAATCAAGGGGAATCTTTGCATTCACCCTCTCTTAATTCTGAGAGTAATGGGTCTCAATCAACCACAAATGGCTCAACGTGCTGCCCCTCGCACGTACGTGGTGTGCTTTGCATGTGGGGGTCAAGGACACTTTGCACATAACTGCATGGTTCTGAAGCTGCCTGGGCTATGGCCCTTTTTCCAGTTTGACTCTTTTTCGAGCCCACCCGAGCAGGCCTGGGCGGAAGGTGAGGTGGAGGCCTGGTTCAAATGTGCCGGCCCAGCTCAGCTGATTAGGCAAGTCACGTCATTTATGGAGCTAGTCAAGGACCTCTTTCCAAATTTCCAACCGCGACTGCAGGCTACCTCCTCGCATTCCTCTGTTCTTACCAACTCTGCCTCCACCACTGTTTCTGCCTCGACAAGCTCGCCGTTTTCTTCAGCATCGGCGGAGCGGGCATTGGTGGTTCATTCTTCGGAAGCTTCAGCCATGGCCAACATCCCCATCGACCCAGCTCCCTTCGTTCCTCATGGGTTCCAAATTTTCGAGGTGGCTGGACGCACTGGGGTTTCGAGGGCAATCTTGCCGCATCGTCCTAAAAGGCACGAGGACTGGGCGATTGCAACCATTCAACCACATCCAAATGAGGTATTTTTCCCAATGTCAGAGAAGTTCTTGAGGAGTTCTTGGTGTTGAGGAGGTGGGGTTCAGAGAAATCCAGCCATGTCCATTTGGGGAGGCGTATGTTCAATTTCAGCATGTTAGGGATAGAGATCGTCTCATCAAGCAAAGTCCTCATCCTTTTGGAGATGTTTTTATCACTTTCACTAAGCATAATGAAGGTAGGAACTGGCACAGAGTGCATTTCAATCGAACTTGCTGGTTGCTGTTTGTGGGTGTCCCTTTTGACTATTGCAATACTGAAGACATATCAGCTGCCATTGCCAAGTGGGGCAGAATTATTAGTTGGGAGAGGGAGGATGCTCTTAGAGGGAAGATCTTAGTGAAGGCCAGAGTTACCGAGCTCACTGATATTCCAAAAAGCATCACGTGGTCTGAAGGAGAATGCTTTGAAGAGGAATCTTGGACTAGTTCAGTTGAGGTTTTGTTAGAAGAAATGTTGGGAGGTGGCCCTGCTGATGAGGATCCTATTCCACCTCCTGGAGTGGACCCACACCCTATTCCACGGCATGCCAATGATTTCCCAGGGTACCAGCCTCCTGATGTTCAGAATGAGCCAGCACAGCAGGATGATTGGGATGATTGGGCACAGCAGGATGAGCAAGGCCATTGGGCATTTCCTCAGGCAATTATTCCACAGCCACAACCACCTCAGCAGCAAATGGAGTTGCCTGTGTTGCAAGAGGATGGTGCTCCCAATAGCAGCATCACCACTACAGTTTCCCTGTCTAATGGGATATGGTCTAACACTCACACTGCCAGTGAGGAGGTCAACCAAGGTGCTCAAGTCAACCCTTTGGGCATGGGTTTACAGAATATCCTCATTGCTTATCAAGCAGATGGGGAGGAGGATGATTTGTTGCAAGACAATGCAAACTTGGCTGATATTCAACAGCAGGAAAATGTGGGGGCTCCTTTGGTTGTTCAAGAAGTTTTGCATGAACCACCTGCTCTGGTTCCAGTTGCTGCAGAAGTTCAGGCTATGGCTGAAGAAAATCTTGTTTCAGATGGGCTTCCTATTCAGAATGCTAGTGTTACATCTCTTGTTGCAGAGGAGGATCATGCTCAAGTAAATGAGGAGAGTGCTGTAGCTGCTTCTCAGCACAAGGAACTTCCTGTGGCCAAAGATAATGAGGCTGTCAATGATTTTCTTGACCAAACATAGGGATTAGAGCTCAGCTGATATAAAAGGCAAGGCAGATGTTCCTATTGTTCAAGTGGGCACTTCTACTGATGGGCCTAGTAAAGGTATGGAGAGCTTTACTTTAACCAACTCTCCTAGCTTTTCTGATATTAAAAAATTAGTTGAAAATCATGCCTTGGATATTATTGATGGTGCCCATTTAATTTCCGAGGAAGGTTTGGACCTATGGATTCAACACTTTGCTCCAGCAACACAGGGACAAGTAAACACATTCAAGATTAACATATGTGTAAGTCGGTTTAACTTCATAATTCATCTTCTCCTTACTCCTGACAAGTTTGGGTGGGTCATGCATCTGCTGAAATCTGATCCGTGGAAAATGCTTACTGCAAATTGTGATTCTGAAGAGACTATCTTATTCCATATACCTGATGGATGTGCTACTTCACAGGCACCAAGTTGTAAGGAAATAATGTTGGGTTTGGGAAAAGAAAATGAGGGTATAAGCCCTGCTGCTTACTCCTCAAGTGGAGCTGGAAGCCCACTTAAGCAAGTGTCTCCTAATAGAGCAATTTAATTGCCATTAGGTGAAGCTGTCTCAAGGAAAAGAAGGGATAAAGAGCCTCTTGTGGAGACTGAGGTAAGAAGGAGTGATAGAATTAAGAAATACAAAAATGGTTATAGAAGAAAATCATGTGATGTTAGCTCTTGCTTACCTTGTAATGCTATTCCACCAATTGTGACTAATAAAGTGGTCAAAAATCTGATAAAAACCTTTTGCAAGGTGTCTGAGGATGAGGTACAGGACAAGCTTTAAAAGAGGCCCAAGAAGAAGGGCCAGGAGGATGTGGCCAAGGTCTCCAAGGTCACTGGTGCTGCAACTACTTAAGTGTGACATGGAGTACTCTAACATCAGCAATAGTCCCAGAATCATTTTGAGAAAGGCTAGTTTGAGGGTTGCATGTAAGATATGTGATGTGCTGAATGTAATCAGAACATGTTTAATGTCTGTATCTAAAACCTGGTGTTTTCTTTTCCTTTCTGCTAAGTTAATTAGTGTGATTGAGACCTGGACTTGTGGCTTTGATGAAGATATTGAAGATGCTCTGTTCACTGTCAAAAATGTTGTGTTACATCTGATCCTCATGATATTGAAAATGTGCACTATTACTTGTCACTGCTTGTTTGAGATCTCAATTTGTAATGGGTCATAGTATTCCAATGTCTATAATTTGCATGAGTTTGGTATCATACCAGGAGATGGGGCCTGGTATCCAAATAAAAACAAGCAGCTAGTTAATCATGAGTAGAAACAGATCCTGGAATATATTGAACTGGAACATTAGAGGTTTGAATTCTCTTGAGAAATGGTTGGCCATTAGGCAAAAAATTTAGGAAAGTGTTGCTGGAATTTTGTGCTTACAAGAAACAAAGAGACAAAATTTTGATTTGGCTTATATTCAAAACTTATGTCCACAGAAATTCAACAAATTTGAATACTTGCCTTCAATTGGGGCTTCTGGAGGTATGTTGACTGCTTGGAATGGGAATCTATTTACTAGTGAATTGCTCTTCCAAAATAAATTCTCCCTAACTATGCAGTTCACTTGTACAACCACTATTAAACCATGGATCCTCACAAATACCTATGGTCCTTGCATCCTTGAAGAGAAATTGGAATTTATTGACTGGTTTACAAATATTGAAATGCCTGATGATGTTGATTGGATTGTCATGGGGGATTTTAACTTCATTAGGTCACCTGAAGACAGAAACAAACCTGGTGGAGATGTTAATCAGATGCTACTATTCAATGAAGCTATTAGTAATTTGGGGCTAATTGAATTACCTCTCAAAGGGAGACAATTTAGTTGGAGCAACATGCAGGATAGTCCTCTCCTTGAAAAATTAGACTGGTTCTTCACTTCTGCTGCATGGTTGACAACTTACCCTAACACCACTGCTCTGCCACTTGCTAAGCCTATTTCAGATCATTTACCTTGTGTAATAAAAATTGGCACAACAATACCAAAATCCAGGGTTTTCAGATTTGAGAATTATTGGTTGAAGCACAACTCTTTCAAAGACATTGTTCAAACTGCATGGAACATACCTGTTGGCTATACTGTTCCAGCAAAGAAAATCAATGCTAAATTCAAAAACTTGAGGAGAGCACTAAAACTTTGGGCAAAGAGCCTTTCTTGTCTCAAAAAGCAGATTGATGAGTTGAATGAATGTATTTTGCTATGGGACTTCTTGGAGGAATTCAGAGATCTAACCTTATTTGAGAATAATTGCAGAGAACTGTTGAAAGAAACCCTTTTGACTGTCCTTAGTAATCAGAAGATTTATTGGAAACAAAGAGGGAAAATCAAAGGGGTCAAATTTGGTGATGAAAATACAAAGTTCTTTCATACAAAGGCTTCAATTAATCATAGGCATGACAAAATTGCAATGCTCATGAATGAGGACCAAGTGGAAATTACTGATCATGAAGGGAAGACTGCAATCCTTTGGGAGGCTTTCAAGAAAAGACTGGGACACTCCAATGGTCATACCATGCACTTCAATTTACAGGAACTATATGAAAACAGAGTGGATCCACAAATTTTCAAAGATCTTGAGAAACCTTTCACTCAGGAAGAAATTGATGAGGTAGTAAAAAACTTGCCCACAGAAAAATCTCCAGGGCCTGATGGTTTTAATAATGAGTACCTTAAAGCTTGTTGGGACATTATCAAACTGGATGTTACTGAACTCATCATTGCTTTTCATGCTGGAAATGTGAATTTGGAAAGCATCAACACTTTTTATATCACACTCATCCCAAAAAAGGAAGTGCCAATATCCCCTAATGACTTCAGGCCAATTTCTTTGCTTAATGGGGTTCTAAAAATCATTACCAAACTGCTGGCAAACAGATTACAACAAGTAATTCTCAAGATGGTTCACATCAACCAATATGGATTCTTAAAGAATAGAGCAATTCAAGATTGTCTTGGTTGGGCTTATGAATATATACATCAGTGCCACAAGTCAAAAGAGGAAATGCTAGTAATCAAGCTGGATTTTGAAAAGGCTTTTGACACTATTGAACATCAGGCTATTATTGACATCTTAAGAGCTAAGGGATTTGGGGAAAAGTGGATAAATTGGATGCACATGCTCTTCAATTATGCATCCTCTGCTGTCATGTTAAATCGAGTACCTGGGAAGAAATTTTATTGTAAAAGAGGAGTAAGACAAGGAGACCCATTTTCACCCCTTCTCTTCATACTGGCAGCAGACTTGCTTCAATAAATTTTGAATAAAGCCATGATAAGGGATTTAGTCACACCACCACTTCAAGTGAACTCTTGCCTAGATTTCCCTATTGTTCAGTATGCTGATGATACTCTTGTCATCATGCAAGCAAGTGCCAGACAACTAGTATGCCTAAAAGCTCTTCTCAACACATTTGCATCAGCCACAGGCCTAAAAGTAAACTATGGGAAATCAATCATGGTGCCAATCAACATTGCAGAAGACAGGGTTGATATTTTTACAAACACTTTGCAATGTACCAGAGGACAATTTCCATTCACTTACCTGGGATTACCATTGGGTATTTATAAACCAACTGTGGAGCAGTGTTTGCCTATAGTCAATAGAATTGCTAAGAGAATAGCTGGTATTTCAACTTTCATGACTCAGGCAGGGAAGGTTTTGCTGGTTAAATCTGTGCTGGCATCTTTAGCAGTATACTTCATGAGTTGTTTGGACATTCCTATCACTATAAAGCACAAGTTTGATCATCTCTATTCATTTGTTAGAGATCCCCACACAACTGTTCACCAAGTGATCAACACTGAATATCTACAAGATCTTTTCCACCTGCCTCTCACTACACAGGCTTATGAGGAGTTCCTACTAATGGAAGACATGTGCATTTCAATGAGACAGTCAGAATACTTGGATGCACTGGATACTTGGAGTTACATCTGGGGGTATGAATTTTATTCATCACTTAAAGCTTATAAGGTGTTAATTGGCCATAAACAAACCCCACCACACTTCTCATGGATTTGGAAAAGCTCCTGTCAGGCCAAGCACAAAGTTTTTTTCTGGATGCTATTGCATGACAGAGTAAACACAAGGAATCTTTTAAGAAGGAAAAACTTTGAATTGGAAGTTTACAATTGTGCAGTGAGAGACTGTCAACAGGAAGAAACCCTGCATCATCTTTTTTGGGGATGTCCTTTTGCCATCAGATGTTGGGATTACATCTGTCCTACCAGAACACCCAACCTGTCAGTTATGGAAGCATATCAAGACATCAAAGACAAGATCAATTATCCCTTCTCTATGGAGATTATCATATTGGGATCATGGGCCATTTGGATATCTAGAAACAACAAAACCTTTGAGAATATCAATCCTTCATTTCAAGGCTGGAAATTCATATTCACAAAAGAGCTAAAGCTTCTCAAATATAAGATTAAGAAGAAATATGAAGTGCAATTTTCTGCATGGTTGGACTCCTTGTTGTAATTATGTATAGTGAGCCTTTGGTTCTCAGTTGTAGTTTAGCTTAGTTATTTTTTTGGTAGTTTCTCTTTTTTTCTTTATGTTCTTTTGTTTTATTTTTGTTGGGCTTATCTCAAGCCCATAAGACTATTGCTATTCCCTTTTTTCTATTAATAAAATTTGCAGTGGGGTGTTTACCCTACTGTTTATAGTCAAAAAAAATCTTTTTGGAACAAACGTGATCCAGAGGACTTGGAGTGGAAGTCAAGAAACAAACGAGGCGGCCACGAGGGTGGAGGGCGCCCCCCTACTGGGCGCGCCCCTTGTCTCGTGGGCCCCTCGGGAGTCCACCGACCTACTTCTTCCTCCTATATATACCCATGTACCCCGAAAACATCAGAAGCGACCACGAAAAACTATTTCCACCGCCGTAACCTTCTGTATCCGCGAGATCCCATCTTGGAGCCTTCGCCAGCGCTCCGCCGGAGGGGGAATCAATCATGGAGGGCCTCTACATCATCTCCAAGGCCTCTCCGATGAGTTGTGAGTAGTTTACCACAGACCTTCGGGTCCATATTTATTAGCTAGATGGCTTCTTCTCTCTCTTTGAATCTCAATACCATGTTCTCCTCGATCTTCTTGGAGATCTATTCGATGTAACTCTTTTTGCAGTGTGTTTGTCGAGATCCGATGAATTGTGGGTTTATGATCAAGTTTATCTATGATAAATATTTGAATCTCCTCTAAATTCTTTTATGTATGATTAAGTTATCTTTGCAAGTCTCTTCGAATTATCAGTTTGGTTTGGCCTACTAGATTGATCTTTCTTGCAATGGGAGAAGTACTTAGCTTTGGGTTCAATCTTGCGGTGTCCTTTCCCAGTGACAGCAGGGGCAACAAGGCACGTATTGTATTGTTGCCATCAAGGGTAAAAAGATGGGGTTTATATCATATTGCATGAGTTTATCCCTCTACATCATGTCATCTTTATTAATGCGTTACTCTGTTCTTTATGAACTTAATACTCTAGATGCATGCTGGATAGCGGTCGATGTGTGGAGTAATAGTAGTAGATGCAGGCAGGAGTTGGTCTACTTGTCACGGACGTGATGCCTATATACATGATCATGCCTAGATAATCTCATAATTATTCGCTTTTCTATCAATTGCTCGACAGTAATTTGTTCACCCACCGTAATACTTATGCTATCTTGAGAGAAGCCACTAGTGAAACCTATGGCCCCCGGGTCTATCTCTTATCATATAAGCTTTCAATCTACTTTTATTTGCATCTTTACTTTTCTTTTCTATATTATAAAATACCAAAAATATATTTATCTTGTCATATTATCTCTATCAGATCTCACTTCCGCAAGTGGCCGTGAAGGGATTGACAACCCCTTTATTGCGTTGGTTGCGAGTTCTTGTTTGTTTGTGTAGGTGCGTGGGACTTTTGAGGAGCCTCCTACTGGATTGATACCTTGGTTCTCAAAAACTGAGGGAAATACTTAAGCTACTATTGGTGCGTCACCCTTTCCTCTTCAAGGAAAACCAACGCAAGCTCAAGACGTAGCAAGAAAGATTTCTGGCACTGTTGCTGGGGAGGTCTTCGCTCAAGTCAAGACATACCAAGTACCCATCACAAACTCATCTCCCTCGCATTTACATTATTTTCCATTTGCCTCTCGTTTTCCTCTCCCCCACTTCACCCTTGCCGTTTTATTTGCCCTCTCTTTCACAATCTCCTCTCTCTTTCGCTTTCCCTCTTCTTCTCTTTTGTTTGCCGTTATGTCTGAAATTGGGGAGATTATCGTCGATGTGGACAATAATGATAACATGGAAAATTCTGATGCTCCTGCTGAAGAACCCCCTATCTTGCATACTAAAAAGTTTCGAATCGGTAGTGGTAATATTATTGGAAAAGGGATTATTCAAGACTTCTTTACTTGTGCTGGTGCTTTACCTTCTATGGGTGGTTCTATTCTTCATAGAACTAGTAGTCTTGCGGATGTTATCGCCATGCTTGTAGTTGAGCTTGAAAGACAATTTATGCATATGCATCCTTGCATACAAAGAATTTTCTTGGAATTTTTTAATATTGAGCATTCTTCTATTAAGCGTGCAACTACTATCTTTTTGGCACATGAGTTTAGATTTATAATAAAAGAGGCCAAGGAAATCTTTGTGCACTATAGGGTGGACGCCGGCCGTACTTCCATAGAGGCGATCCTCTTTGATCAAGAGGAAATTAGGCGTTTTCAATCTTTGGACTATGTTGCTTTTAATGAAAACCTTAGAAAAAAGGTACCTACCAATGTACTAGTAGATAGAATTTCCGAACTTAATAATGATTTTGCTCTTTGAAACAATGAGCTAGGATACTCTCTTGAGTATAGGCTCACGAAGTTCTGCCGAAAGAATGCTTATAATAATGAATTAGTTGTGCAGTATGAAGGGCCAAAGGAGGAACCCATACCTCCTGAGATTAATCTTGGGGACTTTTGTCCCATTAAATTTAGCCCTTTTGATTAATTTTGCTTGCCTCAAAGAAAACTTGCCGTTGAACGTAGATAATATGAGATGAGTTTTCATGATCTATCTAATTATTATGGCACTACTTAGATCTATCCTTGCTTTTATGCCTAGCTAGGGGCGTTAAACGATAACGCTAGTTGGGAGGCAACCCAATTTTATCTTTGTTTTTTGTTTTTGTTTCTATTTAGTAATAAATTTTGCATCTACCTTCTGTTTAGATGTGTTTTTATGTTTTAATTAGTGTTTGTGCCAAGTAGAACCTATAGGATAACCTATGGTGATAGTTAATTTGATTCTGCTTAAAAACAAAAACTTTGTACGGACGAAAATAATTTTAGTAATTCACAGAAATGTTATTTTGCGTTGATCCTTTTTGCTGTAGATCAATAGAAAAATTGCCCAGGACTTCCTATTTTGGTAGGATTTGTAGAGTTCCATAAGTATTCGAGAGTTACAGATTGCTACAGACTATTCTGTTTTTGACAGATTCTGTTTTTCGTGTGTTGTTTGCTTATTTTGATGCATCTATGGCTAGTATGTAAGGGTATGAACCATAGAGAAGTTGGAATACAGTAGGTTTAACACCAATATAAATAAAGAATGAGTTCATTACAGTACCTTATGTGGTGGTTTTTATTTTCTTGCACTAACGGAGCTTATGAGATTTCCTGTTGAGTTTTGTGTTGTGAGTTTTCAAGTTTTGGGTAAAGATTTGATGGATTATGGAATAAGGAGTGGTAAGAGCCTAAGCTTGGGGATGCCCATGGCACCCCAATATATTCAAGAATAGCCAAAATTCTAAGCTTGGGGATGCCCCAGAAGGCATCCCCTCTTTCGTCTTCGTTCATCGGTAACTTTACTTGGGGCTATATTTTTATTCGCCACATGATATGTGTTTTGCTTGGAGCGTCTTGTATGATATTAGTCTTTGCTTTTTAGTTTACCACAATCATCCTTGCTGTACACACCTTTTGGGAGAAGCCCACTTGATTAGGATTTATTAGAATACTCTATGTGCCTCACTTATATCTTTTGAGCTTGATAGTTTTTGCTCTAGTGCTTCACTTATATCTTTTAGAGCATGGCGATGGCTTAATTTTGTAGAAATTGTTGACCTCTCATGCTTCACTTATATTATTTTGAGAGTCTCTTAGAACAGCATGGTATTTGCTATGGTTATAAAATTGGTCCTAGAATGATGGGTATCCAAGTTGGGTATAATAAAAACTATCATAGGAAGTGAATTGGATGCTATGATCAATTTGATACTTGATAATTGTTTTGAGATATGGGGGTGGTGATATTAGAGTCATGCTAGCTGGGTGATTATGAATTTAAATAATACTTGTGTTGAAGCTTGTGATTCCCGTAGCATGCACGTATGGTGAACCGCTTTGTGATGAAGTTGGAGCACAATTTTATTTATTGATTGTCTTCCTTATGAGTGGCGGTCGGGGACGAGTGATGGTCTTTTCCTACCAATCTATACCCCTAGGAGCATGCGCGTAATACTTTGTTTTCAAAGACTTGTACTCCCTCTGTCCCAAAATGTGAGACTTTTTTGCAAGTTAACATAGCTTGCAAAAACGTCTTACATTATGGGACAGAGGGAGTAGATTTTTGCAATAAGTATCTGAGTTCTTTATGACTAATGCGGAGTCCATGGATTATACGCACTCTCACCCTTCCACCATTTCTAGCCTCTCTTGTGCCGCGCAACTTTCGCCGGTACCGTACACCCACCATATACCTTCCTCAAAACAGCCACCATACCTACCTATTATGGCATTTTCATAGCTGTTCCGAGATATATTACCATGCAACTTTCCACCGTTCCATTTATATGACACGCATCATCATTGTCATATTGCTCTTTGCATGATCATGTAGTTGACATTGTATTTGTGGCAAGGCCACCTTCATAATTTTCATACATGTCACTGTTGATTCATTGCATATCCTGGTACACCGCCGGAGGCATTCATATAGAGTCATATCTTGTTTTAAGCATTGAGTTGTAATCTTGAGTTATAAGTAAATAAAAGTGTGATGATCTTCATTATTAGAGCATTCTCCCAGTGAGGAAAGTATGATGGAGACTATGATTCCCCCACAAGTCAGGATGAGACTTTGGACTTTATAAAAAAAAGAGGCCAAAGAGCCCACCAAAGAAAAAAAAAGAAAAAAGAAAAAAAGGAAAATGCCAAAAGAAAAAAAAGAAAGGCCCAAAAAAAGAAGAAAGAAAAAAAAGGAGAAAAAAAAATGAAATGAGAGAAAAAGAGAGAAGGGACAATGCTACTATCCTTTTACCACACTTGTGCTTCAAAGTAGCACCATGATCTTCATGATAGAGAGTCTCCTATGTTGTCACTTTCATATACTAGTGGGAATTTTTCATTATAGAACTTGGCTTGTATATTCCAATGATGGGCTTCCTCAAAATGCCCTAGGTCTTCGTGAGCAAGCGAGTTGGATGCACACCCACTTAGTGTCTTTTGTTGAGCTTTCATACATTTATAGCTCTAAGTGCATCCGTTGCATGGCCTACTCACTCACATTGATATATATTAATGGGCATCTCCATAGCCCGTTGATACGCCTAGTTGATGTGAGACTATCTTCTCCTTTTTGTCTTCCGTGCAACCACCATTCTACTCCACATATAGTGCTATGTCCATTGCTCACGCTCATGTATTGCGTGAAAGTTGAAAAAGTTTGAGATTACTAAAGTATGAAACAATTGCTTGGCTTGTCATCGGGGTTATGCATGATTAAATACTTTGTGTGATGAAGATAGAGCAACAGTCACACTATATGATTTTGTAGGGATAACTTTCTTTAGCCATGTTATTTTGAGAAGACATGATTGCTTTGATTAGTATGCTTGAAGTATTACTATTTCTTATGTCAATATGAACTTTTATTTTGAATCATTTGGATCTGAACATTCATGCCACAATAAAGAAAATTACATTGAGAATTATGCTAGGTAGCATTCCACATCAAAAATTCTGTTTTTATCATTTACCTACTCGAGGACAAGCAGGAATTAAGCTTGGGGATGCTTGATACGTCTCCAACGTATCTATAATTTTTGATTGTTCCATGCTATTATATTACCCATTTTGGATGTTTATGGGCTTTACTTTACATATTTATATCATTTTTAGGACTAACCTACTAACCGGAGGCCCAACCCGAATTGCTGTTTTTTTGCCTATTTTAGTGTTTCGAAGAAAAGGAATATCAAACGGAGTCCAAACAGAATGAAACCTTCGGGGGCGATCTTTTTGGAACAAACGTGATCCAGAGGACTTGGAGTGGAAGTCAAGAAACAAACGAGGCGGCCACGAGGGTGGAGGGTGCCCCCCCTACTAGGCGCGCCCCTGTCTCGTGGGCCCCTCGGGAGTCCACCGACCTACTTCTTCCTCCTATATATACCCATGTACCCCGAAAACATCAGAAGTGACCATGAAAAACTATTTCCACCGCCATAACCTTCTGTATCCACGAGATCCCATCTTGGGGCCTTCGCCGATGCTCCGCCAGAGGGGGAATCAATCATGGAGGGCCTCTACATCATCTCCAAGGCCTCTCCGATGAGTTGTGAGTAGTTTACTATAGACCTTCGGGTCCATAGTTATTAGCTAGATGGCTTCTTCTCTCTCTTTGAATCTCAATACCATGTTCTCCTCGATCTTCTTGGAGATCTATTCGATGTAACTCTTTTTGCGGTGTGTTTGTCGAGATCCGATGAATTGTGGGTTTATGATCAAGTTTATCTATGAGAAATATTTGAATCTCCTCTAAATTCTTTTATGTATGATTAAGTTATCTTTGCAAGTCTCTTCGAATTATCAGTTTGGTTTGACCTACTAGATTGATCTTTCTTGCAATGGGAGAAGTGCTTAGTTTTGGGTTCAATCTTGCGGTGCCTTTCCTAGTGACAGCAGGGGCAGCAAGGCACGTATTGTATTGTTGCCATCGAGGATAAAAATATGGGGTTTATATCATATTGCTTGAGTTTATCCCTCTACATCATGTCATCTTTCTTAATGCATTACTCTATTCTTTATGAACTTAATACTCTAGATGCATGTTGGATAGCGGTCGATGTATGGAGTAATAGTAGTTGATGCAGGCAGGAGTCGGTCTACTTGTCACAGACGTGATGCCTATATACATGATCATGCCTAGATAATCTCATAATTATTCGCTTTTCTATCAATTGCTCGACAGTAATTTGTTCACCCACCGTAATACTTATGCTATCTTGAGAGAAGCCACTAGTGAAACCTATGGCCCCCGGGTCTATATCTTATCATATAAACTTTCAATCTACTTTTATTTGCATCTTTACTTTTCTTATCTATATTATAAAATACCAAAAATATATTTGTCTTATCATATTATCTCTACCAGATCTCACTTTCGCAAGTGGTCGTGAAGGGATTGACAACCCCTTTATTGCGTTGGTTGCGAGTTCTTGTTTGTTTGTGTAGGTGCGTGGGACTTTTGAGGAACCTCCTACTGGATTGATACCTTGGTTCTCAAAAACTGAGGGAAATACTTACGCTACTATTGCTGCATCACCCTTTCCTCTTCAAGTAAAACCAACGCAAGCTCAAGGCGTAGCAGAACTCCATTTGGATACATGCAAGACATGAGCCTATGACTAATCCTTGATATTTCTCTTATGATGACAATCTTATGTCTTGGATATATTTGCACCTTGCATGTTATCTAACCCTTGTAGGTACTTGGATGAGTCTGAATCTATGAGATTTAAACTCACTCACATCTTGAGCAATCTCTACATCACCAAGTCCCTACACAATGGTGGTTTAAGACAAGGAAGCACGAAACCACTCAAACATATCCTTTGACAAATTCTACATTGAGTTTCATGATTGTCATTTTGGATACACAAGTGCTCTTCCTTGCAAAAACTAATCCATGTAGGTAGATGAACTCAAATTCCAAGTGGTGCTCCCAACTCTTGATGAGCTATATCAACCTTGAGCAAGCCACACAAGTTCAACTACATGATCATGATCAACACCACCACCCAAGGTATGTTATTCCATCTTAGAGAAGCTTTACTCCAAGTCATGATTCAAAGCAACTCAACAAGATGTGAATACATCAAGATGCTTAAACGAAAAATGGTAACCCCATTTTGAGCTTAAACGATGAGTATGACCTATGATCAAGTGATCTCACTTGACTCCTAAGTCAATATACTCTAACATAGGTGACTTTGTCGCGGCCAATTCTATATGAAGTTCTCTTGTGTCCTTTTCTGTGCTCTTGCATTTGTCTCATGCATGTTTGTTTTCCCTTTCAAAAAAAACTTCATCTAGATTTCTTTTCTGTTTCTGTTTGTTCTGCATTCCCTACATCTAATTAATTGCAAATCCTTCAGGTAATTCCTTGCAGATCCTTGTGAGATCTTTCTTGTCTAGTGAGCTGAGGTGACAAGTGTTTTCTCTGTGATGAACTCGGTCCCACCGGTCTGTTGCCATCGGTCCAACCGAAACCTTTCGGTGTAACCGAAGCACACAACTCGGTGCCACTGATTTCACTACAGGAAAGATAGCTTGCCACTTATTCCTGCATTCTTTTTGATCCAGCTCCACTCAATGATTCTTGTCCTCTACCAGCATCACATTCGACTTGCTGCTTTGCTCTGTGACTCAAGGACCAAACCCATTTGTAACAAATATCCAGAAGAACCCTTCTTGGAAATTGATGTCAAAGGGGGAGAGAGAGCTCACATCAAAGCTTAATCATTTCTATAGGGGGAGAAAATACTCAGGGGGAGAGAGACCCGGAAAATACTCAGGGAGAGAGAGAGACCCAAGATGCTTGGTGTTCAAGAGGAGAGAAGTCACATGTCTTTAAGAGGGGAAAGACATGTTCATATTTGATTGTTTGCATTAGCTCTGTTTTTTTTCTTTGCTTTGATTTTCTGTTTCCTATCTTCTCCCAATATCCCATGCAAGGTTCAGGGGGAGCAAGACATCTAAGGGAAGGAATCCTTGAATTCATTGCACATCTTTACCTTTGGGGACATGTCTATATCAAATGTGGTACTTAGTACTCACTCTCTACATGTCATCCGAGTCTTGGTACTCTTGTGGTTTCTTTTGTTTGCTCTGGCTAGTAGGTGTATCTGTGTTATCTAACCTTGTTTACGCAGGTTCATTCCTTCCTAAGACAAGTCAAGACCATGAGGTAAGTATATGCATCACAGTCATGTGTATGAGGTTTTCTTGCTGATGTACATATTGTTTGCAAGAAGGACTCATGAGCATGAAGGTACATTTCCCATATTCACATCACTTGCTCTGATGCATATAGCCAAGATACATGTAACACATTGCTTACTCTGTCATGCTTATGCACTCACATGCTCCTATATTCCATATTTACATGTTTGCATACATGTAGGGGGAGCCTATGCTGTTACATGTCTTTCCAAAGCTTTACTTGTTATTCTCTATATATTTATCTAAAGCTTTGATGTATGTTGTCATCAATTACCAAAAAGGGGGAGATTGAAAGCACAAGTGCTCCCTGGGTGATTTTGTTAATTAATGTCAACACTTCTCTTGTTGGACTAATACTTTTACCTAGTATGTTTCAGATAAGTTCAACAATGGAGTGGCATGGACTAGAGGATGTGGAACCCCTTCAAGATGCTAAGGACAAAGGATTGGCTCAAGCTCAAAGCACAAGACTCTGCATTTTACTTTTAGTGATCCAAGATCACATTGAGTCCGTAGGAAAGCTAATACTATTAAGAGGGGATGAGGTGTTGCTTAATGGCTTGCTTGCTCAAAGTGCTTAGTGATATGCTCCAAATCCCTCAACTACTTTCTCACATCCACATATGACCCAAACCAAAAGTCAAACTCGGCCCCACCGAAACCATCTATCCGGCGCCACCGAGTTCAAATATCATAGCCACTGCCAGAAACCCTAGTCTTTTCGGTCTCACCGATAGGGATCTCGGTCTCACCGAGTTTGTGGAATCGGTCCTACCGAGATTACAATGCAAACTATCTGTTCCTCTTCGTAACATTTTGGTCTAACCGAGATGAGCGAATCGGTCCAACCGAGTTTGCCTGACCAACCCTCTGTGTGTCTGTTACCAAAATCGGTCTCACCAAGTTTGTGTAATCGGTCTCACCGAGATTACGTTATGCCCTAACCCTAACCATATCGGTCCCATCGAGATGACATGTCAGTCCCGCCGAAAATCCTAACGGTCACATTATTTCCTAAATCGGTCCGACCGAGTTTCACGATTCGGTCCCACCGAGTTTGGTAAGTTGTGTGTAACGGTTAGATTTTGTGTGGAGGCTATATACACCCCTCCACCCACTCTTCATTCGTGGAGAGAGCCATCAGAACGTGCCTACACTTCTAGCATTCATTTTTTGAGAGAGAACCACCTACACTTGTGTTGAGATCAAGATCTTCCATTCCTACCACATAAATCTTGATCTCTACCCTTCCCCAAGTTGCTTTCCACTCAAATATTCTTTCCACCAAATCAAAATCCTGTGAGAGAGAGTTGAGTGTTGGGGAGACTATCATTTAAAGCACAAGAGCAAGGAGTTCATCATCAACACACCATTTGTTACTTCTTGGAGAGTGGTGTCTCCTAGATTGGCTAGGTGTCACTTGGGAGCCTCCGTCAAGATTGTGGAGTTGAACCAAGGAGTTTGTAAGGGCAAGGATATCGCCTACTTCGTGAAGATCTACCCTAGTGAGGCAAGTCCTTCGTGGGCGACGACCATGGTGGGACAGACAAGGTTGCTTCTTCGTGGACCCTTCGTGGGTGGAGCCCTCCATGCACTCGCGCAACCGTTACCCTTCGTGGGTTGAAGTCTCCATCAACGTGGATGTACGATAGCACCACCTATCAGAACCACGGCTCAAAAATCTCCGTGTCTCCAAATTGTGTTTGCACACTCCAATCCCATCCCTTTACATTCTTGCAGTTTGCATGCTTTACTTTCTGCTGCTCATATACTCTTTGCATGCTTGCTTGATATGTATTGTGAATGCTAAACTTGTGTCAAAACTCCACTTCAACTTAAAGAAATTAAAAACAATAGCTTTTCTTGCTTAGAGTCTATTCACCCGCCTCTAGACACATCTTCTCGATCCTTTCAGGTATCTACTTGTTTGTACAACATATTTGGCCACTTATCATTGAAGGAACTTTACTAATGCAATTATGCAACTTGAAGCACCTGGTAAACCTATAAACAATCAAACAACAATATACGCGATTATTTTTTCTATTTGTCCCGGTTACTTTGTCTCTCCTCTACTGCCGCTTAGTATGGCCAGTGCAATCAACCCCATGGAGAAGCACTCCTTCGGTGAAAATCCACTTTTCTCAACTCCACCTCCCTGTCGTGATGGTCTGCCGATACTGTTTCACTTGCAATATTTCAATCGTGCCAACAACATTAGAAATTTATAGCGGTTGCACATTTATCTGAAGGGAACTTCCGTGGAGACATTAGGATAATGAGGTTACATGGTACAATAAACAAGTGTAGTTTGTCGTGAAGAGGTCATTGCAGGGTCCTCCTCGTCCAGCTTCTTGTAGTGGATCACAATATCGGAGGGATCCCATTCTCCATTATCGGACACAACCACATAGCCATCGCCGTCAATGCTCAGCAGCTCGAGCGCAGCCGCCACTACCCGTCCATTGCCAAGGAATAAAGGAGATCAATCATTCATTCTATTTCAAAAATGTGAGTTAATTCTCTCTCATGCTTATTTCTTCCTCGACGGTTGTCGTGTCTCTTCAAATCATCTTCTACTAGAGAGGGCAAGTGACATCTTTTTCTCCGCCCCTCCTTCCCCTCCACATCTGCTCTCTTCATCCGCACTTTCCTCCTTGCAATTGTCATGTATCTTTAACCTTCTTATAATTTCATGAATACATGTTACATCTTTTCCTCCATGGCTCGTTTCCCTACATAATGCCCCGCGTTGCCACATGCCATTTAGTTTTTTTGCTGATCGCATATATATACCCCCATATTGTTTTATAAAGCTTGGTGCATTTTTGGTTGATTCCATCAACATTGCCTCGGGCACTTAGTGATGGATTCTTTTTGAATATCAACATAATCCATCCCCATCTCTCTTATCATACTCTACAAAAAAAACAGATATACAAATACAACTTATGTTTTATCATGTGCAACATATATACAAGGAAGAATAATTATTTGTATGCATCTCATTGTGTAAAACTCGATGGGTACACAGTCTAGTCGATCATAGTTATCTCCATGACTTTATCAATTGACATTTTCCAAGCATCATCCGAAGCCATCAGTTTTTATTTCTAACCTACAAAAGTGAACATATAAGCATATATATATATATATATATATATATATATATATATATATATATATATATATATATATATATATATATATATATTGAAAGAAGACAAAGCAACATGTAGCATTATTCTCACTTAGAAGGTATGTCATCTCATCGTACCATTGCTTGCATCTTTTCTAAACTTTAGCAAATCTATGAAAAGGTACTCACATGTTCCAAGAGATGTTGGGTTTAAGGTATATTGAAAAATGAGACGATTGCCACTACCTCGAGAGATGATGGCGCATTGAATTTTTTATCTATGATTAATGAAAGATGTATCTTGTTCGTGCATTAATGACCCTAGTCAATTTCCCGTGCATTGCAATACTTGTATGGTTCTCGATCCATTCTCTCTCATCCTCACGGGAGGCCCAACGATTGGAGGTGAACGCTTGCAAACCCGACTGAGAATAATGCAGCGATCTCAAACATTAGACACAATGTTGCCACCCTTCTGAAGCAATGCAGTGACACATCATGTTCCCACAACTCTCCTCCCTCTTGAGGAACTCTTTGCTTGTCTTCAGTTGTTCGGGCAAGCTTTCTTCATAGCCTCAGTACTACAGGATGCTGGTAACGCGACACTACGATCAGAGACCCTTCGACGAAATTGTGTGCGATGCAATAATCACAAACGATGGTGTAAAAAAACTGTCAAAAAGGTGCAAACGTTTGTGATGATGGATGCATCAAACACGGTTCAGATTTTGGTTGCGTGTGCAATCCAGGGCATATAGTTCAGTTAAATTAACTGTTTACGATGAGGAGGAACAAAAGAAACGGGCTGCCAGATGAAGGTGTGTGCGATATACAACATACGCTTCACTCGGATGAACTGTTTGCAATTAGGCAACACAAAAGAAACGGTCAGCCAGATCAAGGTGTGTGCGATATACGACATGCGGTTCACTCGGATGAATTGTTTGCATTGAGACAAGAGAACAAAAACGGTTCAATATAACAAGATGTGTGTGATACGCGACAAACAGGTCTGTAATCAGAAATGTGTGCGAAGACCGATAATAACATAGACGATTGTTTCTAATGAGACATATGTGATATGCTCTTTCTGCACAACATCTATTGGCCATTGAGGGATGAGCGGTCATCCGGATACGCCATAAGGATGCAAAGAGGCATCCTATATCAGCAAGGATTAGCTGTCCACCAGTAGCTCATGTAAGAGAACTCCCAAATTAAGTGTGCTCAGGCTGGAGCAGCCATCAGATGGGCGACTGGATGGGAAGTTGTGTCGATGTTAAATTAACTTATAGGATGGGTCATATCTATCAAATTAAATGACTGATATGGCCCATCCCATGAGTTAATTTAACCTCGAGGACCTTATTTTTATTTTTATTTTTTAACACATGTTAAAGAAGGTCTACCGCATTACTTTTTGACAATGTGTATACATGGCATGCAGTTGATCCAGCCGACCTGTTTGTGATGGAATAAGCCGTGTGTGTTGTGGGCAAATGCTTGCTAGTGTACAACCGTTTACGATTGATGAATTCATCACCAACGGGTTCCCTAGTGTGGTCCATGTTCATCTCATCATCATCTACTTCTTGTGCTAGCTCGATGTTCCTTATATGCTAAGTTTCCATTAATTGATGGTGTTTTATGAACACGCTCCCGCCGTTTCCTCACCTGTTTTCCGCCACCCAGCGATATTGCACATAAACCTAGGCTCGACGCGACACACAGATGCAACAAGCACAACCTGTAGCACATCCACCTTTTCCAAGCATGTCAACCCACCAAAGCGCCGCCTCTGCCATCAACCTCGTTGACGAGGAAAAACAGAAGGCGCCACGACCCGTCGAGGCCGTGGTGCTCCCTGGCAACGTGATGGACGACGCCGTGATGCGCGTCATCGCCAGGGTTGAGTAGACCCTTGGCACATGGCGCTTCAGCACCGCAGATCAAGATAGGCATGTCAGTGCCGAGAGGCTGCAACTCGCTGCATAACATGATCGATGGTGCGCCATAGAGCAAGCTAGGCGCGTCTACACCGATAGGCTGCAGCTCGCCGCACGGCGAGACCGTTGGAGCACCGCAGAGCGAGTAGCGCGGCGCGCTGCACAACAATAGCGGATCCATCGGCGCTTGCCTGCTGTCGACAGGGTGTCGAGCTGGGTACACGTCCTGTCAGTACCCCCATTCCTCGCCAGGAGTGGGCACAATCCCTCTGCGTCATACTTGCACCAGAGGCCGGCCGCGTCGTACTTGCACCGGACGCCCGCCGCGCCGTTCACATGGGTCATGCCGTTCGCCTTGTCCGCGGTCCGCTTGATGCCAACGCGCTGGTCGGTAGGCTCGACCGCCTCCTTGGCCCAGGTGTCCACCTGGGCGTAGTAGAGGAACATGGCCGTCGCATCCTCGAGGTGGTGATCTCCGATGAAATAGCCAACTTGGAGCTCGAGATCGCGCTCCAGATGTACCGCGAGCGTGTCGACTGCTTGGACGAACGTCTGCACGAGTTCAGGCAGAGCCAAGAGCTACCATAGGCAAGGGCTACTGGTCATGGTCTCATGGACACGTTTTATTTTGTTGAGTCGTTTCGACGTGGATAGCTATGTATTCATAGCAATCATAGTATTGCTCTCTTTCAATGTGTGTACTCTGTTTTTCATTCTTATATGTTCTGTTATAATGTGTGTTTATACGCTTTCCATTCTGTATATGTGGATGATAACAGATAGATTCAAATTAGTATAAAAAACAAATAGAAAATGGAATTCATAATCTTTCCCTAATAATAAAACACGGATTGACTCCTTGGATTCACCGTCACAATACGCTTTTCCTCATGATTTTACGCTTTCAGTTTTTTTCACCTATATTATTTTGTACATCTGAGGTGGTACTACTTTACATACGTCCTTGAAACAATCAATGTGTCAAAAAAAATTGCCAATGATGGGACTCAAATAAGGGCTGCATGGTTACAACGCACCCGTGCAAAGAAACTAAACTAGGCAGGACTCTCATACAAACGTCCAGCTCCAGATACAACTCCTTCCTCCGTCATCTTTTTTTTATTCCAACGCATCATAGCCCTCCTCTTGGAATAGGCCCGCACAAATCTCTCCTCCCTAGCATCGCCGCCGCCGCCGCCAGCACCAGCCACCTCGCCCAGGTGCGCGACAGATCTAGGGACTAGGAGGGGGAAGACGGAGGATAGCAAACATGCCGATGGGGATGTAAGCCGAGTCGTGGAATCCGACATGGGCACTCAGGATAGTGCCGTTTTCACCACCATGACCGGTGGGCGTGCGCGCCACCACAAAGCGGCCTCCAGCTGCCCGCCACGGGGTCGAGTTGGCCCTAGACTCAATCACGCTCACCCACTTCCCTGCCATGCTTCTGTAGGACGCCACTTCCGATGCCTTGGACCTCTTAATCTACACAAAGACGATGAGAAGTTCAACCCCGTCATCGGTCGCAACGAGGAGAAGTTGCAATAGCAGGCCGTCTCCCTCCTATCGTCTGCAATCACGTCAAGCAGGCCTAGAAGCTCGCATCCTCGAGCACATGATACTGGTCCACCCGCATCTGACGGTGCTCTGTGCTATGTTTCAAATTTGATTTGGGGAGCTGGTCGAGGATTTGGGGCGATTTGATGTACAATATAATTCTACCTAGGTGTGTACTGACTCGATAATTTAAGGTAATTTAGGTGAAACCCGGAGATTATATTTTGTGAATTTGCTCTCCTACATGTGCATGCATATACTGTTTATGTGCCTCTAATGATTAATGCATGTTCATCCCTTGCAAGGTAAAGTTTGGTGACCAGACACTGATCATTGCGGCTCTCATGGTGATGCGACACCCTAAGTTGACGATGCTCTCTACCGTGCTGTTGGCGTTGGTTGTCCGGGCGGTAGTTTAAACTACAACTTTTGTAGCACCCGATTGTTTGGCAAAATAGGATTGCAATTTTTAATTACCCATATTGTGTTCTATGCTGGTTTAGGTATTGTCAACTGGGCTTTGCAGGATTGTTCCGAACTTGATATTGAGGAAGCACACTAACAGCGCAACAACTGGTATGACTGATTTAATTGTTTGTCTGCTTTCCATTGATTTCTCAAGCTGGTCTGAGCTTGGTGTAGGAGTTTTTGATTGTTATGCATGGACATCCATGACATTGGAGAATACTACTCAAATCATTAAAAGAAATGTCATAGTATGACCATAACAGTTCTAAAAGCATTGATAAATGTTTTAGCATCAAATTGTTGAATATTGATCTTTGTGAGTACCAGAAATATGCATTACTTGGCCAACATTATCCAGAAATCAAATGGTTCAATTTGGTGTCCAAAGGTTTGATAGTTGCACGTGAATTGGCTAGAATCTTTTAGAATTAGTATCTCTATACAAATACAAGTTGTGCAAATTCCTGTAATGTTTTTTATGGGTAAAAAACACGAATTCCTGTAATGTTGTAATCGTAGATAAATGCCTTTCCCCAGTCTATTGTTTTGAGTTATTTCTCCCTGAACTCAAGCAAGCATTTAAATGAGAATAGAAAAGTTGCATAAGCCAAACTTGTAGATACGTCACACCCTTCAGGTAACCAATCTGCACGTTTGATTTTTCTGTGCTTTTCTTTTGCTTTTGCTTTTTTCACTGTCTTACCTTTTAAGTGATTAGGTAGAAGAAGCTTCACAGGAAATTAGATGTGGATTATATACATGTAGAAGTTCTTGCTACTACTGCTGGGCTTGCTAAAATAAAAAAATTCAGTATTGTTCTCATGAAACAGGCAAGAGCACTATTGAAATTTATATTTTTGATCTATTTTAGTCTAATTTGTTTCTGAAACTTAGTATGTCTGCGGGGACCTATTTAATATAGATTATGATGTAACTGGTCATAAACTGTCGAGGGACATGGCCATTGCCATGGACTTCATGGCCGATCTGCTTATCCTTGCACTACTAGGGAAAGCCCTAGCAGTAGCGCGGGTATTTTGCCTATCAGTAGCGCGGGACGTCGTGCTACTGATAAGGCGCTACAACTAACATGTAGCAGTAGCGCCTGTCATCCCACGCTACTGCTATACATGGCTAGACATAGCGGGCTTTACGGAAGAGCGTTGCTGCTAATATCTGCGGCGCTTTTTAGCAGGAAGCGCTACTGGTAAGGGAGCGCGACTGCTAACTTTGTTCCCCTCTCTACTGCTAGTCTTATTAGTTTCTGTTTTTTTTCTGCATATTTGTTTTGTATTTGAATAGGCTTTATATAATAATCTTTAGCATATCATACACATACAAATGTAATCATAGCATATACATACAAATAGTCTCATCAAATCATGTCATCATCATAATCATCATCCAACACAAAGTGGTCTCTCGTCATCATCTCGAAAATAGCGATACAAGTCTCGATTACTTGCAACTACATTGTCATCCATCTAAACAATGATATACGCGAGAAGAGCTACACTATGAGTGAGAGCGGAACTATGAAGTACATGAGTTTGTATCCCTCTCTCGCATTAGCATGAACCTAAACTAACTACTGGCTGTCGCTCGGAAACCGGAAACTGGTACACCTGGGCCTGACACTCTGGCCACTCGTCGTATACTCCTGGCGTAGCACTTCTTCGCCATCGATGATCTATGCACCTGCATCGTCACATGAGTTGATGATATGCAACATATATAGTTGAGCAACAGAAAGAGACAAACTTGGCAAAAATAGAAGCAACATATCATAAGCATAAATAACAAAGTTCATCGTACCCAAAATGCCCTAACAGAGAGATCTTCGCTAGTCGAGGAGGAGGACAGTTTAATTACATCACAAATAAAGTTTTGCCGTGCATAACTCAAAGTTTTGTCATACAGAAAGTATGGACTAAAAGGACACATTGTCATATATCGACAATCACTCCAACATGTCGTGCCATCCATCCATGTCAGGGAGAAAGTCCCCGAGCTTATTGAAAGGCTTCATGTCGAGACGCTGAGAGGCTACGCGTGTTCGGACGTCTTCCCGTGACATTTTTCCTTCTTCGTAGAACATCCCTGTTTTTTCGAGGACCTCCTTCATGATGATTTGTGCAAGTTCACACTCGATGTGATAGAACTCAACTCGAAGTCGATGATCCTCGATATCTCCTAAGTGCTTTGCCCATTGCAGAATATGGGCATCACCTGATTTAGGTGAAATGCGAAGGTTCTGGTGATCCCGTCTGTACTCCAGCATGTGGTGTAGGACATAGAATCCATCATTAAGAGAATCACTCGGTTGCTGGATGCAGCAGAAGTCGGTCTTATGGCTGAAGGCGGGCCTGCCGTTGCTTGTCTTCTTGTCATTGACCTCTCCACCCACTTTGCCATAGTAAAAGATAGCACTGTCGAGAACAGACTTGATGTGGGTGTAATCCTTTTTGGTAATGTTCTTCGACGAGTCCAAGTAAAGAGCGTGGGAGTATCAGGGATAGAGGATGATGAGGACGACGCGCCCGCCGCTGCGCAAAATAAGTACACCTCAAATTAATTAGCCTCCACCGTGCAAATGAATGGTTGAAATCGAAGGAAGGATATCCGCGCAGATGACTTACAGGGGATGATAAGGCACGAGAATCGCCTCCTTGTCCTTATTGGCGAGCATGAAATTGACGAGGTAGTCCCTCGCGAATTCATAGTGCTTTGTGCAGACTGCCAAGAAGCCCTCATGCATGAAGTACGGGTCATTGACACAAATAAAAGGTATCTGCTCAACCCCGATGAGGTAGTTCACGTGCAAGGCATAAAGGCGGACAAACGTAAAGTCCAGCTTCTTCCAGTGATACATGTCGAAGATGTAATTGAATTGAAGGAAGAACTTGTCCGCGGGGAATGTGTCGACGTACGACAATTGCCGCGGCACATTAACCACGTAGAGTGGGTATCCTGGATTTTACGAGGCGGTGAGGCCTTTCTTTCTCCGAAGCACATTGTCATGAAGTCTCCTTACATCGCCGAATCTGGTCCCTATCGCTACATCAGGTAGGATTGGTTCACCGGCGATATGCCATTTTGCCGCATCGGGGATATCTATACGATCTTGAACCCGAGGCTGCTGAGGCGGCTGGATCATAAAATCAACTTTTTTTGCCTTTCCTCAGTCTCTTCCTAGACTTCTTTGGTACCGGAAGGTTGTCCATAATACGTTCAGACTCCGGAGGTGGCAATTCAGGCACCAACTCATGACGCTCAAACCCTAAGTAGGCGCCAGTATTGACATATTGTTGAGTGTCATCGTCATCCTCATCCTCATCTATGGCGACGTCACCAACGACTAATGGAGCCTCTTCCTCACCCCCTCCGCTATCACCCAGCACGACATCCGATGCTAATTGAGTAGGTGAGGTGTTGATGTTCATACCTAACTGTGTGCTCGTGGGTGTGCTCCCGGCCGCCTCCAGACGAAGCAGACTCTTTGGCCACAACAGGACCCACCCATTGCAACAATCACCAAGCCACCGCAGAGTCTCGTCGTCGTCCCCCACTACTACCAGAGGAGCCAAATTCTCGTGGCCCGGTTTAACACAGGCCACGGAAACCTTGAAGACGTCCCGGGGGATCGGCCGGCTATGGAACAATGGTTCCTTCGACTCCATTATCGTCGCCTTCCCCACGTCCACCTTCTAGTCGCCGATGGTGTACAATATGGTGCACGGGGTTTCGTTGGCCTGCAAAGAAAAGTCTGCGACGTGAGACATCTGAAAGGCAACGAAAATGGGAGATTATGCATTTATTGAAGAGGGCCGGTGTGATAGATACCGTGAGGGCGTCGAGCTCAGCCAAAGACGAAGCATCGCCGAGCACGTCCGGTGCCGGAGCCGATGTCGGAGCCAGTGCAGGAGCCGGTGTGGGAGCCGGTGTGGGAGCAGGTGCTGGTGCAACGCTAGTCGAGCTGCTCCCCAAGAAGTCAACAAGGGAAAAGTCGGCTGCATTTTTTTCTGTATTTTGCCTGCTCCAATTGAAAACGGCCGAAACCAAGGTAGTAGACATATCTACAAGCACCTGTTTTGCGGCAGCTACCGTTGTTGCGAATGTCTCAGATGATTTTTTCTCAACCGCAATCTCAACCTTCTTGTCGATGTTTTCTTTAGTTAACTTCCGTCTTTCCTTTCTCTCCTCCGTGGTCTCACGGTAGTACTTCTTCCACTTGGCGCCGTCTCTGACATCGTGCATGCGGCCATACGATGGTCGAGTCTCCACCGGGAGTCCTTTCAATATGTTCAACGCCCGGTTGAATGGAGTGTCCCACTTGGGCCTTGCCAACGCCTCAGACGGCGAGTCATTTTCGGCCGCAATCCTGTGCTGCTCTCTCTGCAAAAGGCACAAGGATCGTTTACAAATATGACTAACGTGCAGTCGAATTGATCAGAAACTAAAATTACCAGCAGTCTCATGAACTCCGTCGTGATCGGGTTCATCTCGAAAACCTTCTTCACTGGGTCCCAACGGTGCCGGGCCCTGAGGACGTCACGCTCCTGCGGGACGGTGAACTCCGCCAAGGGGTCTGGGATGCCCAGACTCGCAGCTTCCGCTTCCTCCTTGGCCCATATGGACCTCTTCCCGCTGTAACCGCGACTTCCGAGGTGGTGGCTCCCAATGTTCCTCTGTTGAAGCCCCTTCATGTACTTTAACTTTTTTTGGCAGCTTCGGCCTTGCAAGCCGCCTTGAATATTTGAAAGTGCTCTGCCGTGATTGTCGGATTATCCTTTACAATCTCGGAGTAGGGTTCCTTCTTGATGATGATCCGATATTTCACCCTTGATTTCCAGGCGGCCAACGCATCGCTAAACTTGGTCATGGCGTGTTTGTTTATCTTCTTCATTGCCGGGTCCTTATCTGGATCTTTGTAATCCTTTTCGTTCCGGCCCGGGAACAAGAATAACTGGTGCAGCTTCTTTAGGAAGGAGGGCCTCATATTATCTATCTTCTTTAGTTTCTCATTGCTGATGGTGGCGGTTGTCCGTATGATGCAGCCTATTTGATTGCCGTAGCACGCGCTTGCTTCCTCGGGCGCGGTTGGCTCAAAATTGCCGTCGTTCACCTCCATGACCACCAGTCTAGTAGTCCTGAGCTTGTTAGGAAGCCGTTGCCTCTTTGCTTTCGGTTCTATACCGGCTCCGCTAGTCTCGGATTCGGTCTCAGTCTCAATGCCGATCTCGATGCCGGTCTCAGTCTCAGCACCGGTCTTGATGTTAGTCTCAATCTCTGATGTGACAGGTGGACCCACCAACATCAACTCTTGATCGTCGGCTTCCCTAAAAGGTTCTTCCACCGCCAGGTAGACGTTGTCGCGGTCACCAGAACCGTGTCCTTCATTGTTGCTAGCCATGTTTCCTATTATTAAATCTAGTCAATTAATTCTAGACCTAATAAAATGAATAATGACATGCATGGACGTTTACTCCTTCCCGGTGCGGCAAATCCCGGACACTCGATATGTCCTAGTTTGTAGCACAAGTCATGCCGAAATTCATGAAAAATTTCGGCATGACTTTTGCTAAAAAGTGTACAAATCAAGAACCTGAAATTTGCCGGAACGGAAATGAATCAACATTCCGGCAAAACATAGGCCACTCGGCTTCATTCCGTGGAAACAATAAAGTCACTTGGACACAATTGAACCACTTCAATGAAAAGATATAACATGACCACTTCAATGAAAAGATATAATCAACAATAAAAGTCTAGGAAGGGATCATCTTTAAAATAAAACTTGCCTAAATTCTTTTCCTTAAAGAATAGTGGTCTTTTCAAAAATCAAAAACCTTTGCAAAATGACCTCACTAAATACTTCTCTGCCTAGGACAGAACCCAAATTATGTTGATCTAGCTACGCACACACACACGCACGCACGCACATGCACACACACACACACACACATACACACACACACGCACACACGCACACGCACACGCACACGCACACGCACGCACGCACGCACACACATGGATAATTAACCTAATTAAACTAGTTAACCTAGGTTCTCTGTCCAGTGTTTGTGCAATATATGCATGAGAGAGAGAGAGGAGGGGTGGGGGCTTACAGAGGATGGCTCCGGTGGTGGCGAGGGAGGCAGGGGCGTCTCCGGTGACGGCGAGGGAGGCAGTTGTGGCGAGAGAGGATCTGGTGGCATCGACGGCGGCTTCAGTGGCGTTGATGAGGCCACGCGGCTCTGGTGGCGCTGGGGGCGTCTCTGGTGGCGTCGACGGCGCGCTGCTCTGGTGGCTCCGGGGGCGTCGACATCGGCAGGAGACGACGACAAAGTGGGGCGACAGCGAATTGGGGAGACGGCGGCGGGGTGGATCGAGGGATTTGGGGAAGAAGTGGTGGCCGGGGGGAAACGGTTTTTTGGTTAAGTCAAACTTAGCGGTAGCGTGTTTTGCAAAACACGCTATAGCTAAGGTAGCTATAGCGGTTTTCATAAAATGCGCTACTGCTATAGCTATGTAATTTCCTTCCATTTTCTTATTTCCATTTCTGTTTCTATAGCGGGGTCTAGGAAACGCGCTGCAGCTACATTAGCTATAGCACCTCTTATGAATAGACGCTACTGCTACGCCTTTCTCCTTTTTTCGCTTTTTCATTTATTTTGCTTTTTTTATTTTTTCCTTTCTCCTTTTTCTATTTCTTTCATTTTCATTTACTTTTCTATTTGTTTTCTATTTTATTTTATTTCCATTAGCAGTAGCGCTTTTCACAGGAAACGCGCTACTACTTATGTCCTAGCGGTAGCGCGCTTCTTTCAAGCCCGCTACTGCTATGCGTAGCCTATTGGCTTATCAATGGGAATATTAGTAGTAGCGCTTTTACGCGTGCATGTGCTACTGCTACAATTTTATCTGTAGCGCCCTTTTCGCTCACGCGCTACTGCTATCTAGCACTAGCGCCCTTTTTTGACCCGCGCTACTGCTAAATTTCTGTGTATAAGGTTTTCCCTAGTAGTGTTGACATGGTGGTAATGCGTGACCCAGTGTCCAACTTTGAACACCGACATGGACGACGGCCTCAAGTGCTCCCGCATCTTCTTGGTAGGCAGACCGACACCGTTATGTTGATCTAAGTGGCGGAGTTTGATATGGTAGCAAATCACGCAACTGCAGATCGAGTCATTCCATGTCACCTGATGGATCAATCCCAAGTGATTTGGATTTTCATGTTGGCTACCTTCTACGTGTACATTCGTGAGTGAATTTGATTATTTAGAACAAAATATGAGAGTTGAACAAATTAAATTGGTGTTTTTGGCACACATAATGCCTCGCCGTAATTCTGTTGCCTATCACACACATCATGTGCTCCTAAAGCTAGCTGCTGTGGACTGAGTATACATGTTGTCACTGAGTTGGTCATGCAAAAAGACACAGCAGTAGATCATACACTCTATGCCATGGAGCCACAAGTGGGGCTCCATGAAGACTAGCGCCAGAAGGAGATGTACATGATTCCCAAACATGGCACCAAAGCCTTCCGCGTCCGCAACCGAGGTAGGCAACAACTGGCGTCACTACCAAGTTGCTACAAGCGTACAAGGCCTTTCGTGTTCAAGCTGAAAAGGCAAGAAGATTTCATTATTAACATGGATAAAAAGGTGGCTCATCTTCTTCGACAAAAGTACTAAAGTTCTAGGAAAGGTAAAAATCCATCTTTGGCATATTTGTTTTCAGGGTAGGTATTGATGTTGGAGATGAGCTTAAGAGGAGAAAGATTAAAGATATGGTAAGTTGTCCTTACTGCTTTGGGGGAAGCTTTTATCACTGCTTTTGGGGTTGTACTTATGTCAGAGGCATGGAGGGAGCTGCAACTAATTTGTGATTTCTTGTAGGCACTTCTCTAAAAAGGGCAGGTTGCCTGGTGATCTGAAAATGGGAATGGGGAATGTTCTTCATCAACGCCCATCCGAGTTGCTAACAATTTTGTTTGCAAACTCAGGTTTGTTTTTTCTGTGGTGATTTACTAAACATACTTTGGCTTATGATCCCCTTTGACGTGCACTTGTTCCCTACAGAAAGTGGATTGTTGAGTTTGCCAAGCATAGTGGCAGACCTAATTTTGGAAGATCACGTGGAGAGTATATTAATCAAAGATGCTTTGAGATTTTCACATGACTTATATGAGGTTCCCATAAACTCATGTATCTTGTTTAATAGATTGTCACATGTGACAACCTGATTTTGGCCCATTCTTTTTCTTTTGTTTTCCGAGGTTTTTGCCTGAGTTTTCTTTTTTTCGTGGCTTTGTGGTCTGGAAACTGAAGGAGATGACCTCTTCTTTGCTTTCAGAGTGGCTTGTCATTCCCAAATCCTTCCCTAAACCCTGTCATTTCCATCCTAGCCCAAATCCCAATATTCTTTTTATTGGGAATATTCCCTTTCTATTAAAGGAATAACTCAAATTTCCCTAGGTTGTGAAGCAACCTATATTTCCATCACCCCAAAAATTCCCAAATAATTCTCATAAATTGTTTGGGTCATATCATGATCAAATATGGCAAAACTTTTCATTGCCATGTTCAAAAATAATTCCTCAATAATTATTCTTCCTTTCTGCCCTGAATGGCACTTTGAGAAGGAAGTGTCATTTATAATTTTCTAGTGGCTCTCCACCTTTTTGGTCATGTTTATATGACCAAATATTGCCTCATGCACAAGTTCAACTTTATTTGCCTAGCCAATCTTCCTTAGTGAATTTTCAAAGTTTCTGTCAAACAAAAGACTTTGTGAAGGATTGCTAGGAGTATCCAAATGAGATGAACTTTTGAACCCTCCTTAATGTGCTCATATTAACCCCCTCCACTCATTTGCAGTCGCATCCAATCATCTATGTGAGCATAGGAGCAAATCTTTGATTCTGGCAATATTTTCAGGTTGTGAAGCAAGTGCATTTTGTATTGCTTCAAAAGTCCTGATAAATTACCAGATCATTATTCTACCCATAAAACATCTCTCCACCCAATTTGGCATCATTTCATTGATCCATTTGATCACCATAATTATTCCAAGTTTTTGGACAAAAATGATGTTTATGAAGCAAGTGCCATTTTGGCTTGTCCATTTGGCATGAGCTTTTTACAGCATCTTTATATGTCCATATCACGATGATTTGCCAAGTTGCATCCCATTCCATAACTCCATGTGAGTGCACCATCATGATCTAGTTTCTAGACCATTTTGGTCAGTTGTGAAGCAAGTGCAGTAAATCTTAGTCCATTTCCCCTAAAAACCTCCAGGATCATAGTCCTTCCATAGCTAAACACCCCAGACAACTTATTTGGCTTCAAGCAATTTCCTGTTGATCACCAGTGCACGGCTAATTTCACTGCAGTAAACTTCAGAGCTCCATTCCAACACAACTACAGTGCCTTAGATCAAGCCAATGATCCATTACTGCTCTATCTTGGAAGGACTATCAGCTAGACAATGTTTTGGGTGCTATAGAGCATTTAATGCCCCGGTTCACGTGGTGACTACGCAGCTGGCATGCCTGTGCGCGCGCTTTGTGCGCTGTGGCATGTCCAGAGCGCCGTTTGTGCTATGGAACCACTCCCCCTCGTCGTCTTAGAGTCCGTGAGCATGTCCAATGGCTGCATCTCGTCGTCGCCGTTTCGATGGACCCCTCTCCCCCTCCAGCAGCTTCCTCACCGACGCAAACCGCCGCGTGCCCACGGACGTCACTACAAAAAAAGACACATCCGTGGCATTTTGGGCCGAACGAATTTTTTTTCTGTCATACATATGACACTTCTATGACGATAATTGTGACAAAACCCGGTATCATCATAGATGTGGTGGGCTCCTACTTCTATGACAAAAAATCATGACAGAAAATGGTCTTTTCGTCCTGGGCGGGTTGGAGACGCAGCTGCATGACAATCTTTGGGCCGTCCATGACGGAAAAACCATGGTAGAAGCGAGGGAGAGGAAAATTTCGGGGAGTTGCCGGTTACGGTGGGAGGTCGGGGGCCGAGCGATGCGCGTTTCTCTCGTACACGTGCGAGGCGTTGGCTCTAACTGAACCTGAGGGAGGTGTTGGGCTCTAACTGAATCCGAGCGATTACACTGCAGGCTACGCATTACTGAACCCGAGCAATCAATCGATGGCTGTTAACTGAACCCGATGGAGCGATTCCTTCGCTACTGCTGCTAACTGAAGCCGATCGATTGGATGAACAGTGAGC